>NC_067222.1:4486678-4786678 GCF_019924925.1 Ctenopharyngodon idella | reverse complement strand
ACAGTTGAGGAATACAACAAGTGATTCATACAATGTTTACAAAACATGTTTTACCATGGTACCATGTTTATAAAGTATTTCATGTTCATGCTCATCCATCCATCCTTCTGTTGATCCATCCATCCATCCATCCAGCGTTCTATCATTCCAACAACCCATCCGTCTATCGTTCTGTCGTTTCATCCACATCCATCCATCCATCATTGTTCTGTCCTTTCATCCGTCCATCCATCCATCCATCATTCTGTTGTTCCATCCGTCCATCATTCCGTTGTTCCATCCATCCATCCATCCATCATCCACCCATGCATCCATTGTTCCATTTATCCATCCATCGCTCTGTCCCTCCATCCATCCATCCATCATCCCATCATCCATCCATCGTTCTGTCATTCCATCATCCATCCATCCATCGTTCTGTCATTCCATCCATCGTTCTGTCATTCCATCCATCCATCCATCCATCATTCTGTCGTTCCATCCATGTATCAATCCATCCTTCATCCCATCATCATTCCGTCGTTCTATCCATCCATCGTTCTGTCATTCCATCCACCCACCCATCCATCCATCCATCCATCCATCCATCGTTCTGTTGTTCCATCCATCCATCCATCCATCATTCTGTTGTTCCATCCATCCATCCATCCACATCCATCCATCATTATTCTGTCGTTCCATCCATCCATCCGTCATTTTGTCCATCCATCCACCCATTCATCCGTTGTTCCATCCATCCATCCAGCATTCTGTCATTCCATCCATCCATTGTTCTGTCATTTCATCTACTTCCATCCATCATTCTGTCATTCCATCAACCCATCCATTGTTCCATCCATCCATCCATCTTTGTCATTTTGTCCATCCATCATCCACCCATGCATCCATTGTTCCATTTATCCATCCATCGCTCTGTCCCTCCATCCATCCATCCATCATCCCATCATCCATCCATCGTTCTGTCATTCCATCATCCATCCAGCCATCATCCATCCATCCATCGTTCTGTCATTCCATCCATCGTTATGTCATTCCATCCATCCATCATTCTGTCGTTCCATCCATGTATCAATCCATCCTTCATCCCATCATCATTCCGTCGTTCTATCCATCCATCGTTCTGTCATTCCATCCACCCACCCATCCATCCATCCATCCATCGTTCTGTTGTTCCATCTATCCTCCCATCCATCCATCGTTCTGTCATTCCATTCACCCATCCATCCATCCATCCATTATCCCATCATCCATCCATCATTCTGTCATTCCATCCATCCATCCATCTATTGTTCTGTTGTTCCATCCATCCTCCCATCATCCATCATTCTGTCATTCCATCCATCCATCGATCTGTCATTCCATCCATCCATCCATCCATCCATCCATCGTTCTGTCATTCCATCCATCCATCCATCATTCTGTCGTTTCATCCATCCACATGCATCCGTTGATCCATTCATCCATCCATCAATCATTCTGTCATTCCATCCATCCATTGTTCTGTGGTTCCATCCATCCGTCTATCCCATTCATCCATTGAATCTTGCATCTTGAATTCGGGCTCATTTCTTTGTAGTTTTGTGAATTATGGCATTGATTGTGTGTAAAGAAGAAACCCAGAGTCCGTGTGTAATTATCTGCTCAGACTGACCTGAATGGAGCCCTAATTAACAGAGACACACTTGAGCTTGTTTCTCTGTCCGTTTCAAGCATCTTGCCACGTTCATTCATCCCTCTGCCTTTATCGCAAACAGATGCTGTTTATGTAAGACACTATTATACTGCAGCAGCTCATAACAAGGTTGTTGTATAGGGCTGAGATCAGGCCACGAACATGACATATGACTGATATAGAGAAAAATATTACTGTGGGACTGAAGTCAGACAAGAATCAGCTGCTGCCACTACTGTATCTGAACCAAAGTTCAAGAAATATTTCATTTGAATAAGATTTAGAGGGGACCATTTATCATCACAGCTCAATGGGTATTTAATATGAGCAAAACACATTAATGTTAATTAGAAAAGCGTGAGAATAGTGCTGCGACTGCAATTATTTTGTTTTTTTCCTTTGAATTTATTAATACCGAATGCACTGAATGTTCTGAAAGGAAAAACACATTTACAGTATAGAAGCAAACTGAGGCATTGCATGCTAATGTGACTGTTGTTTTCTGCAGTGGTTTCTGTGCCGTGTTCAGGTTTCACACTGATCTGTGGTAAATGATGTAGATGTACATAAACTTAGGTCATTCTCATCACAGTGGTTTTGTTGATTTTGGTAAAAAAAAAAGTGGAACATTACATGATCAGATTTGACCATGAAACAACACTGTCATGACATCCAAACTCCAAACCATGAAGTTTGGCACAGAGTAGCTACAATTAAAGTCAATCAATTCATGACGTCTTTAACGTTCACACCTGTTCTTGATTTACTGTGTGATCAGTGAAGGTTTATCTCTCAATGAACTGTGAACTGAACAAACAAACACTAGCAGATAACAAGAGTTCATGTTAAAGTCATCAGCTGAGATAAATGAAGACATTAACTGGCAGTTATCAAGCCTAACGTTGAAATGTGTTGATATAAGACATTTAAATAGCCAAATACCTCTTTTCTTGCTTCTGTCTGTCGTAACTATGCCTTTAAACCTTCATTATTAGATCCAGTGTTCACAGGTTGGGCTAGAAAAGGAATCCTTACCTTGAGAGATTTATATATTGACAATAATTTCACCACATTCACTCAACTAACAGAGAAATATGACCTTCCTGCATTACACTTCTTCAGATACTTACAAATTAGAAATTATGTTCGTTCCACTGTGCCAAATTTCGAAATATTATCAGCCGATAATGAATTACATAAATTGCTTACTTGCGTTCCCAACACCCCAAAGTTAATTACAAAATTTGTTGACTTTTTCATGAGTCAGCTAGATATTTCCACTACCCGTCTGAAAAACAATTGGGAAGAGGAACTAGATATTCAGATCTCTGAGGAGGACTGGGGAAAATGTCTTAAAAATATATACACCTGTTCTATTAATGCTAGGCACCAGCTTATTCAGTATAAGGTGTTGCACAGATTGCATTACTCTAGGGTTAAACTCAACACTTTCTATCCTACTATCTCTCCTCTCTGCAATAAATGTGAATCCGCAGAGGGCTCTTTTGGTCATCTTTTCTGGGCATGTCCAAAACTTGGTGAATTCTGGTGAGTTTTTCAATTTCTTTCTGATGCTTATACATGTGGGCTTCCAGTAGATCCTGTGACTGCCATTCTTGGCTGGTCAGCTTCCCTGCAGCACCTTAATCATGCTACCCAGTTGCCTATACAGTATGGCATGATGATTGCCAAAAAAACTATACTCTGTGTGTGGAAGAAAAATTCGAAGGCCACTATTCAAGATCTGGTTATCAGAATTTTCCTCCACTCTGCATGTGGAAAGACTCAGATATAGTGTCTCTGGTAATATAGATAAATTTGAAGCTTCTTGGAGGCCTCTTTTCAATCACCTGTTAAAAACCAATGATGAAACAACTTAATATTTCATTTTTTTATTGTCATTTTCGTTAACTTCTGTCTTCAATTTGACCTCTATCCATTCCATGCTGGGCAAAAATCTGTTTTGACTTCCCTGCAAACATGAATCTAACTGAAGGAGTTTTTTTTTCTTTTTTATATATATTTTTTTTTTTTTTTTATATATATATATATATATATATATATTTAAAAATGTGGGAGGCACAGCATATCCATGAATATTTTTTTAATCAACAAAAATATTTTCATTTTAAATGTGAATTAATTATATTTTACATGTACTAATATCCCATGCAACCTCTAAATTAAATTGAGTATTAGTAAATTAATCCAAAAATGAAAATATTCAAAGAATTAGGAAAATGCTCGTGCATGTCACAATTCAGGACACGTCAGAACTCTCTTGAATAATCCAGTAAAATAAATATTTTTATTATTAAATGTTTTTTCCATAAGATTTTTCTTTTGTTAATTTATTTGTTCATTCATTTTTATGCACACATATCCCATGCATGCAACCACTTAGTTAAATTGAGCTAATACATCTGCATGCATAATAAATAATAGACAATAAGCAAAAAGCTGCTGAATGTCATACTTCACAGGACATGTCAACTTCCAAAGTATGTATGTATTTATTTATTTATTATTTTATAGTGGCTATTCCCTTGCCTTTTTATTGCAATTCATTTGACGTATTTGACACTATGAATTGCTGACCCTGTTATCTTTTCTTTGTGCTGGTGCACTGTAAAAATAAAAAATAAAATTGATAAGGTCTTGTGTGAGCCAAAGTTATCAGTTTGCGTGTGTATAAAGACTGATTAAACTGGTTTGATTGCTTATGTTCACTGATATGAATATAACAAATGGTATATTCACTTCTAAAGTCACGTATTGTCTATTTTATAATTTACTCGTCTTTGAAACATGTTCAGATCAGCTTCTTTTCTCTGGAAACGTTGATGTGTATACTTTGATTATTAAATCTAATGTCGTTTCAGAGTTATTTGTTTGTGTCCTGTGATCCTCACATGCTGAAAATATGTTATTAATATTAGGCTATTATAATTTTTACAGTGTGCTCTCATCCGTTGTCTCCAGAGCTCGTGGGTCTTAGGCTACAGCAGGCCTCCAACCGTCTTTCATTAACAGATTATACCGCTTCAGGCCCGTTGACGGCAAACCAGCTCTAATGAAACACAGTGGGTGTAAAAAACAGCGTTGCTTTAAACCCAGTTACATCTGTCGCTTTCTCGTCTCTTCGTGAGCTGAACACACTGCTGCTCATTGAAAAGGACAGTAATGGGGAACTAATCAAACCTGGGTATCGGCCCTGATGAAAGACTCATTTTCTCTGCGTGCCGTCTATCCTGATCTGTTTTCTTCTCGATAGGGAATCTTTCTGAGCGCACATATCGCCATGGCAACTTTGTAATGAGACGCTATCTTGTGTGAATGAGTCTGCTGGGAGATTGAGATTGTATTCAAAACCCGTGTGTGTGTGTGTGTGTGCGCGCGCAACGAGACAGAAAGTAGATGTTCGCAAGAAGCAGACAGCTTAACCGTGGCAACCAACACCTGTCGTGTCCAGTTTTGACACTCCTGTACCGTTTGTGTGTGTGTGTGTGTGTGTGTGTGTGTGTGTGTGTGAGAGAGAGAGAGAGAGAGAGAGAGAGAGAGAGAGAATATGTTTGGGTCACATTTCACCCTAAAATAAACTCATACGCAGTTTACACCCAGCGAACATTTGGACGTACATGACCGTTGAAAAGACGTCCCTTCGACACGTCCCGTCATGGTTGAAAAATAATTCCAAATTGAAAGTTATGAAACGTATCTGAATGATTTTTTTAGGAAATGTTCTGTGTTACATATTTTTACCAATTTATGCCGTCCTATCGCGAGTATTTGGCCAGGGACACGACGTTGCTCGAACGTTTTTTGTTTTTTTTTCAGCTGATGAATGCCAAAACATCGACAGCCAATCAGAATTCACCTGACTTTTAAGAGCTTGAGCACTTAAAGTCGCCATGAAATCAAAATTGAAGTTTTTTGGCTTTTGGTATGAATATGTTAGCCTTATTGTTATCTATAAGCTAGTGTGCTCCAAAACAATGACAAAATTTGTATTTAGAAGATATAAGCAGGGCCGGAAATGGAGGGTAAAGCAGGGGGACGGAGTCTGGGGAGTGAATTTCGAGGGGGGGGGCGGCGTTCCAGTTCGAATTAGTTTGATTTTTTTTAGGAAATGAAAAGGATTTCTATATATTATTCACTCAATAGTCTATGAAAGTGATATGAATTCAGCACAAAATCATAGCACAAAAAAGTGTATAATAAAAAATGCAGCAGAGTATTCTATGGTTGGTTGCGCAATCGACTTTTGTGGTGGGCCAAAATAGTTGCAGGTTGCAGCCAATGCTTCTCTATCAGCGCAGGTACACCGTTGTCGAAAAATGGCAGCTCTGTGGGTGGAAAACATACAGATTAAGGGGTGGTAATATTATAATAAGATCCCCTACCTACGTCACTAGGGGAGCGAAATCTGAGCAGATCATTTTTTTCACATGCTTGCAGAGAAAGGCTTGCTGGAAACTGGGTTGTCCTTTTTCACGTTTTCTGGTCGGTAGATGCACCAGGGACTCAATTATAGCAAAAAGTCAGATTTTCATGATATGTCCCCTTAAATATAGTTATCGTTCTGGACAATTGTTGAAATGTAAATGTGGGTGATTATAAGTTAACGAGCTCGTGTTTAAGTAATTTTTGCACTTTTGTTTCTAAATGTTCAAGTACATCGCATTAAACTCTTTTACTTACAAACAGAGCAAGAAAAGTCCTGTTTTCACTCAGAATGCTGGCTCGCCTCCCGTCTGTGAGCGTGTGGTGTTTCACACCTCCCAGTCTCTCCTCTCACATCTCTCTTTTCTCACAGAGCTGGGAAAACTCACAGCGCTCATGGGCCCAATTCACTTTTTGAGAGCTCTCAAAATCCTCACTGTTATGAAGGAACGAAATGTTCACGAACACCCAGATCATATTATCTTAATAATCAATAATCACCGTGATGTGTGGGATTGATTTGTAGTTAAAGAAAGAAATAACAAAGAGTGCTATAATGGGCATTAGCAAAAAATAGTAAGCTGACATTTACCGAACTTTAAAGATACACATGTCGATGAATATGGGTATCCTACTTCTCATAAAACATTCACTACTAGGCTTAAGAGATATAACCAGTTGAGATAGAAAGGATCTCAAGCTGACTAGCTGAAAACGTTACTGTAGCTTTACCCATTAATAGACATGGTACTTCCTTGAATATAAATTCTAGCATAGTGTTACAAAAACATAATGAAATGACTATTCAAAAAGCCAAGCTGATGTTGATTCTGGTTTTATTACGAGCTCTGTTGCATTCTCTTATTTCCAGCAGACTCTCCTCTGTTCAACGTTATTTCCCTCAGGTTGGAGATTTAGTTGCTCCATGTCAAACTTTCTTGCTCGCTGTGACAACTGACCTGTGCAACTCTCACACCAGACACGCATCAACATGTTCAGTTCAGTTCAGTTTATTTATAAAGCACATTTAAAAATGCCCGCAGGCCGACCAAAGTGCTATACACATAGAAATAGAGCTAACAGAGATTAATAGCACAAATAATATTGAACACAGTTTAAAACAAAACCGTCATGATAAGCTAAAAGCAACAGAAAATAAATAAGTGTTGAGACCAGACTTAAACTCAGACAAAGATGAAGCCGATCTAATATAAAGTGGGAGCTTGTTCCACAATGTTGGGCCAGCCACTTCAAAAGATCGGTTACCCCTTGATTTTAGCCAGGTTCTGGGTATCTGAAGGAGGAGTTTCGTTTCAGATCTAAGACTTCTAGTGGAAGAATACAAATGGAGTAGGTCGGACAGATAAGAAGGTGCTAAATCATTTAATGATTTATACACCAGTAAATTTTATACTCAATTCTGAAATTTATCGGGAGCCAATGGAGAGATCTCAAAAGGGGGGTAGCGTGATCAAATTTTCTCTTTCCCTTCAGGAATCTCGCCGCAGCATTTTGAACAACCTTTAAGCATGCTGTTTGGGACTTTGATATACCAAAGTAAAGGAAATTGCAATAGTCCAGGTGCGAGGTAATAAAAGCATGGATAGTCTACAAAGAACGCTTGGGGAGACAAGACTTGATTTTTGATAAAGAGCGAAGATAGAAGAAACTAGATCCAATGACTGCACTAATTTGCTTATCAAATTTAAGAGAACTATCTAACATCACGCCTAAATTTCCTAAACATGGCACACTTCATGTGTATTTGTGGTCTTGTGGACTTACAATGGCTGCCGCGTGCGCTTGTCCATTAAGTCCATAAGACTGTGTCCCAATTTGTCGTTTCAGAAGGGTGCTCACGAGCGCCCCCTTTGTGGCCGATATGCGCCCTGGATATGCACTTTTGCCGAGTCTGCGAGCTCCGCAGCAGACTTCTACCCAACAGTCAAAGCGGATTTACGTCACAAAAGTGTGGACTCGGAGGATGATTGCAAGGGCTTAGGGCTCCATTTAGGACAGGGCCAAAGGATAATATGAGGATAAGAGAAAAACAAGTTTTGATGATGTATTGACTCATTTAAATTTTGTTGACTTTGAACAAAAAAAGTTACATATGTAGGCTACCTTGAAAAAACATTCAACATTCAGAATGTCTTCTTTAATTTCTTGCGTTTCCCTTCAGATATGGATGTTAATAGTGATTAGAAATGCAAGAAAAAGGGAAATTTGTTTATTTATTTAGTCGGTTTTAAAGGGCTCTCTTTGGAAATAATCCAGTGAATAATTTGATAACTAAAGGAATATTTAGTTAGTTAGTTAGTTAGTTAGTTAGTTTTAGAGTGCTCTCTTTGGAAATAATCCAGTGAATAATTTAAGTATAAGAATAGTTTGTTGGTTGGTTGGTTTTAGAGTGTTCTCTTTTGAAATAATCCAGTGAATATTGTGATAAGTAAAGAACTATTTAGTTAGTTTTATAGTGCTCTCTTCGAGAATAATCCAGTGAATAATTTGATAAGTAAAGGAATGGTTGGTTGGTTGGTTGGTGGTTTAGTTGGTTGGTTGGTTGGTTGGTTGGGGGTTTAGTTGGTTGGGGGTTTGGTTGGTTGGTTGGTTGGTTGGTGGTTTGGTTGGTTGGTTGGTTGGAGGGTTTGGTTGGTTGGTTTTGGAGTGTTCTCTTTGAGAATAACTAGTGAATAACTAGTATCTAGTGAATAATTTGATAAGTAAAGGAATGGTTGGTTGGTTGGGGGTTTGGGTGGTTGGTTGGTTTTAGAGTGCTCTCTTTGAGAATAATCCAGTGAATAATTTGATAAGTAAAGGAATGGTTGGTTAGTTGGTTGGTTGGTTGGTTGGGGGTTTGGTTGGTTGGTTGGTTGGTTGGTTGGTTGGTTGGTTGGTTGGGGGTTTGTTTGGTTGGTTGGTTGGTTGGTTGGTTGGTTGGTTGGTTGGGGGTTTGGTTGGTTTTGGAGTGCTCTCTTTGAGAATAATCCAGTGAATAATTTGATAAGTAAAGGAATGGTTGGTTAGTTGGTTGGTTGGTTGGTTGGTTGGGAGTTTGGTTGGTTGGTTGATTGGTTGGGGGTTTGGTTGGTTGGTTGGTTTTGGAGTGTTCTCTTTGAGAATAATCCAGTGAATAATTTGATAAGTAAAGGAATGGTTGGTTAGTTGGTTGGTTGGTTGGTTGGTTGGTTGGGAGTTTGGTTGGTTGGTTGATTGGTTGGGGGTTTGGTTGGTTGGTTGGTTTTGGAGTGTTCTCTTTGAGAATAATCCAGTGAATAATTTGATAAGTAAAGGAATGGTTGGTTGGTTGGATGGTTGGTTGGTTGGTTGGGAGTTTGGTTGGTTGGTTGATTGGTTGGGGGTTTGGTTGGTTGGTTGGTTGGTTTTGGAGTGCTCTCTTTGAGAATAATCCAGTGAATAATTTGATAAGTAAAGAAATGGTTGGTTAGTTGGTTGGTTGGTTGGTTGGGAGTTTGGTTGGTTGGTTGATTGGTTGGGGGTTTGGTTGGTTGGTTGGTTTTGGAGTGTTCTCTTTGAGAATAATCCAGTGAATAATTTGATAAGTAAAGGAATGGTTGGTTGGTTGGATGGTTGGTTGGTTGGTTGGTTGGTTTTAGAGTGCTCTCTTTAGAAATAATGCAGTGTATAATTTGATAAGTATAGGGATATTGTAGTAATTGATTGATTGATTGATTGAGTTAGTTTTTTTAAATGCTGTCTTTGGGAATAATCCAGTGAATATTTTCATAAGTAAAGGGATATTCTAGTAATGATTGATTGATTGATTGATTGAGTTAGTTTTTTTTTCTACTTTCTTGCCTTCTTTGAGAATAATCCAGTGAAATAAATTGATATTATATATTTTATTATTATTGTTCTTGTCATTGTAAATAAGAATTATAATTATAATATATTATGTATTTTAAGCGATTTTTCATAACTGATAAATAATAGAATATTCTAGTAATGGAAAATTTGTTGTTGTTATTATTATTAATTTATTTTTATTTACTTTTTTTCCAGAAGAGGAGCTGTGGGGTGAGAGAGCAGTGCAGCAGAGAGGAACACAACACCAGCAGCTCACCGCAGAATACTGTAAATCTATAAAACTCTCCTCCAGGGGATTTGAACCCACAAACCTTGAGCTCGTAAAACCCTTGACCCTAAACCACACAGCGGTATCAGATGCTTCCAGAGACTCCCTGGAGTTCAGAGCTGGATTGTCCTGTAGTGAAAAACAGTCGCTGTAACTGAGAACACGTACTATGAGAACTGTTATGACTTAACATTGTTTTCCTCCGTTCAACCCAAAGGAGGTAAACCTCCACAGTTATCATGAGCTTCATAGAGTCACTGCAAGTGAAGAGCTTTAAATCTGGTTAGTTCCCTGTAGAGTTCAAAATTAACGGAATAATTCACACTAAAATCACTTTCATACACTTTGAAGATTTTCTGTGAATAATGAACTTTAGTCTGCTTTCACACGAAGCGTCATGTGACTTCAGATGATTTGTAATATAATGCATGATTCATATGGACTGTTATGATATTTTACAGTATTTTCTTTTTCAGGCCCTGGTCACTCTCTGCTTTCATGGCATGAAAATGAACAGCATCAGCCTCCGTTTTAACATCCCCTTTGTGTTCCTCGAAAGAAATTCATACAGAACAATGTGAGGGTGAGTGAAGTTCATTTATGGGTGAACTAGTCCATTAACTCTCACCAAACTTCAAATGCAAGTAAAAATGGCATTAAAATCCTAGTTGGTAACTTTATTAGGAATTGCAACATTATCTATCTATCTGTCTATCTGTCTGACATGAGTGAACTCATAATGAAGACATTATGTTGTGTCTCTTACCAGTTTTTGGTTGGTGTTTTTGTTTTTTTTTTTTTTTTTTTTCATATGAAGACTTATATGTAGTACTAGCTTGATATAACCTGCTCTGTTTGCTGCAAGTATACAAGGAAAATAAGTAATTCATTTCACAGGGACAGCAATGTATATTTTTAATAAAAACATTTTTAATGCAAAATACTGTTTCACAGCCAGTAGCAATGTATCGCTATTACATTTTCTCTGTCAATTGGCAGCTTGTATATTTTGGACTCTAGATCCCAACTTTATATGAGAGACATGATCCGTCTTAAAATAATGGAAAACAAATGAATTCTCATCTACTTTTGGTTACAGTCAGAGAATCAGTGATGAATCAGTGATGGCAATGATGTGTTTGAGAGTGAGAGTGTCTGTTTAACAAGCTGAAACAGTGTTATTTTTCATCATGCCAACATGCTAATTCAGTCTTAGAGCTCTAAATTTAGTGTGAACACAAGTAAAGAGTGAATGACTTCTAAACTCATTGTTTTAATCCGATTAGTAACTCTATTCTTACCATGGTGAAAGGTTCTTCACATGATTATAGAGTAAAAATATACACCACCTGACTGTAAAGAGCAAATATTGGAGCAGAGCAATGATATTAGTACAGTGTGTGTGTGTGTGTGTGTGTGTGTGTGTGTGTGTGTGTGTGTGGTTTTGCATAGCAGTCAGATGTTTTCCGTAATCGGGATTAACTGTGTCTTCTCCGCTCTCTGATTTCAGTTCCCACTGCTGAGCAGCCCAAATAAATCCCAAAATAACCCACTTTCTCAATCTCGCCTCCAGCTTCCAAAAACAAAGGGAAAATAATTGAATGCTGAGTTCCTCCCAGTGGGAATCTTGATGTTTATATATATATATATATATATACATATACATATATATATATATATATATATATATATATGTGGTTATCTCTTCATCATGGCACCTGTTAGTGGGTGGGATATATTAGGCAGCAAGTGAACATTTTGTCCTCAAAGTTGATGTGTTAGAACAGGGATGGGGAACGTTGATCTTGGAGGGCCATTGTACTGCAGAGTTTAGCTCCAACCCTGAAAAAAACACTCACCTGCCTGTAGCTTTAGTAATCCTGAAGACCTTGATTAGCTTTAGGTGTGTTTAATTTGGGTTGGAGCTAAACTCTGCAGGATCAACGTTACCCACCCCTGTGTTAGAAGCAGGAAAAATGGTCAAGCGTAAGGATTTGAGCGAGTTTGACAAGGGCCAAATTGTGATGGCTAGACGACTGGGTCAGAGCAAAACTCCAAAATTGCTCCAAAACTGCAGCTCTTGTGGGGTGTTCCCGGTCTGCAGTGGTCAGTATCTGTCAGAAGTGGTCCAAGGAAGGAACAGTGGTGAACCAGCGACAGGGTCATGGGCGGCCAAGGCTCGTGGGGAGCGAAGGCTGGCCCGTGTGGTCTGATCCAACACACGAGCTACTGTAGCTCAAATTGCTCAAGAAGTTAATGCTGGTTCTGATAGAAAGGTGTCAGAATACACAGTGCATCACAGTTTGTTGCGTATGATAGCCGAAGACCAGTCAGGGTGCCCATGCTGACCCCTGTCCACCGCCGAAAGCGCCAACAGTGGACATGTGAGCATCAGACATCACGTGGATGGTCGGGTGCGTGTGCATCGCTTACCTGGGGAACACATGGCACCAGGATGCTCTATGGGAAGAAGGCAGGCCAGCGGAGGCAGTGTGATGCTTTGGGCAATGTTCTGCTGGGAAACCTTGAGTCCCGCCATCCATGTGGATGTTACATTGACACGTACCACCTACCTAAGCATTGTTGCAGACCATGTACACCCTTTCATGGAAACTGTATTCCCTGGTGGCTGTGGTCTTTCAGCAGGATAATGCGCCCTGCCACAAAGCAAAAATTGTTAATTTTGAGATCTCTGACTTTTGATTGCACACTAACCCTAACTTTGCCAAGGCAAATATGAGCAGAGTTTGAGACATTGTTTAGATCTCTTCTAAAAGTCTCAGGTCGTTTTCTCAGTAGAAATATCAGGATACTTTGTCCAGAAGAAACGGTTGAGATATTATAGACATGTCATTTGTGATTTTTCTCTTCTATATATGGTCTCTTTTATTCATTCATGATGAACATCAATCAAGTCTATTGTGTCTGTTATCTCAGCATGAGTCTGTTGGAATGCAGTGAGTTCAGAAGTGCTGGATTGTGTTACGTAACAGCAGCTCTGGCTCTGACTGCATCTCTGTCCACTGCCAGCCATACAGACGCTCACAGACGCTGGAGAGAAACATTTGGATCTGTAACAAGACGTCTGTAACATCTATGAGGTCCTTAAGAAAAAATTCTGACAGGAGTTTGAAGAATCAGAGGTGTGTGTGTGTGTGTGTGTGTGTGTGTGCGTTTTTGTGACTTATCAGGGCACAAATTTGTATAATGACATGGGTATGACATAGGTATTACAAGGAGAGGGTGACTTATGAGGACATTACCCCATGTCCCCATTTTTCAAAAGGCTTATAAATCATACAGAATGAGTTTTTTTGAGAAAGTAAAAATGTGCACAGTTTTCTGTGATGGGTAGGTTTAGTGTAGTGCGATAGAAAATACGGTTTGTACAGTATAAAAACCATTACGCCTATGGAATGTCCCCACAATTCACAAAGACAAACGTGTGTGTGTGCGTGTGTGTGTGTGTGTGTGTGTGTGTGTGTGTGTGTGTGTGTGTGTGTGCGCGTCTCTTGTTGTTGTGTTTTTTCTCTGTGGCCTTACAGGAAGTGACCGCCCTGCCACTGTCGTCCCCAGATAGATGTGAAGAGACATAGAGGGAAACGCTGTCAAATGTACACAACAACAACTGTACGCAATAAATGTACACAAATGCTCACACTCAAACATGATCGACTTTAATTGGCTTGAATTTATAAAATACACTACTGTACAAAGGTTTTGAGTCGGTAAGACTGATGTGTTTGAAAGAAGTCTCTTCTGCTCACCAAGGCTGCATTTATTTGATCAAAAATACAGTAAAATCAGTAATATTGTGAAATATTTTTACAAATTAAAATAGCTGTTTTCTGTGTGAATATATGTTAAAATGTAATTTATTCCTGTGATCAAAGCTGTATTTTCAGCATCATTACTCCAGTCTTCAGAGTCACATGATCCTTCAGAAATCATTCTGATATGATGATTTGATGATCAAGAAACATTTCTGATTATTATCAGTGTTGAAAACTGTATATTTTTGTAAAAACTGTCATACATTTTTTTTTCATGGATTCTTTGTCAAGTTCAAAAGAACAGCGTTTATTTGAGATAGAAATCTTTTGTAACTTTATAAATGTATTTACTGTCACTTTTAATCAATTTAATGTGTCCTTGCGGAATAAAATTATCAATTAAAAAAAAAATGAAAAATGTTGCTAACCCCTAACAGTAATGTAGTTTCCCAGTAGTGTAGTGTCCCTGATCTGCGCTTATGTCAGTTAGTTATTTATTTTTCGTCTATAAAAGATAAGTCTGTATTTGTCAAAAACAACCTTCACGCTGATAATGTGTCGGGCAGAAATAACCACTCCAAGAATCACATGACAAACACAAACACAGAGGCTTTATTTGTTTACAGTGGAGTCTCAGTGGCTTACAATATACACATGAACACTGAACATTTCTATTTGCATTCAAAATCTCAAACTCAAGTCACATCACAATTTTAAGCTCCTTCGTAATTCCCATGAAAACTGGAGCGGCCTGTGAAAGTGAGGTAAACTTACTTGTCATTCTGGTGGTTAATGATACGCTGTAATGGAATGACCTAGATAGCGTGTAATAGTGTTCACCACAGAAAGTAATTAATGTGAAAATGCCACAGTAAATAATGTGAGCACAAGACAGATGACTCTCAGAAGAAAAAGTTCTATATGGAATCTTAAAGGGTTCCGTCAGGCGCATCATATATAGAACTGTGTAGGGGTTCCCACCAATTTATGGATTTAGTTTGATCAAATTAATTCAGTTTTAATTTTAATCATTTTATGAATTAAACAGCTCGTAAACACTTTATTACTAGAAAAATTCAGATAATCTGTTAGACATGAAAGTATTAAGCAATCATTTAAGACATTTGTCCTTATGTATATAGAACCTTTTAGGCATAAAGGGTTCTTTAAAGTTGAGGCAAGAACCTTTTATTCTAAGAGTGAATTAAGGTCATCTAGTTTCTAGTACTTAAGGAAGCTTGTTTCTGCCACTAAATAAAAAAATTAAAAAAGTAATTGTGACTTTTTAAGTCAGAATCTGACTTTTTTTTTTTCCACGGAATTCTGACTTTAAGACTTTCAATTCTGACTTTATAACTCGCAATTCTGACTTTATATCACACAATTATGACTTTATATCACACAATTCTGACTTTATATCACACAATTATGACTTTATATCACGCAATTCTGACTTTATATCTCGCAATTCTGACTTTATATCACACAATTCTGACTTTATAACTCACAATTCTGACTTTATATCTTACAATTCTGACTTTATATCACACAATTATGACTTTATATCACACAATTCTGACTTTATATCTCGCAATTATGACTTTATATCACACAATTATGACTTTATATCACACAATTCTGACTTTATATCTCGCAATTCTGACTTTATATCTCGCAATTCTGACTTTATATCTCGCAACTATGACTTTATATCACACAATTATGACTTTATATCACACAATTCTGACTTTATATCTCGCAATTCTGACTTTATATCTCGCAATTATGACTTTATATCACACAATTCTGACTTTATATCACGCAATTCTGACTTTATAACTCGCAATTCTGACTTTATATCTTGCAATTATGACTTTATATCACACAATTATGACTTTATATCTCGCAATTCTGATTTATATCTCGCAATTATGACTATATCTCGCAATTATGACTTTATATCTCGCAATTCTGACTTTATAACTCACAATTCTGACTTTATATCACGCAATTCTGACTTTATATCTTGCAATTATGACTTTATATCACACAATTATGACTTTATATCTCGCAATTCTGATTTATATCTCGCAATTATGACTATATCTCGCAATTCTGACTTTATAACTCGCAATTCTGACTTTATATCACGTAATTCTGACTTTATATCTCGCAATTGTGACTTTATATCATGCAATTCTGACTTTATATCTCGCAATTCTGACTTTATATCTCGCAATTCTGACTTTATATCTCGCAATTCTGACTTTATATCTCGCAATTCTGACTTTATAACTCACAATTCTGACTTTATAACTCACAATTCTGACTTTATATCACGTAATTCTGACTTTATATCTCGCAATTGTGACTTTATATCATGCAATTCTGACTTTATATCTCGCAATTCTGACTTTATATCATGCAATTCTGACTTTATATCTCGCAATTATGACTTTATATCACACAATTCTGACTTTATATCTTGCAATTCTGACTTTATATCACGCAATTCTGACTTTATATCTTGCAATTATGACTTTATATCACACAATTCTGACTTTATATCTTGCAATTATGACTTTATATCTCGCAATTCTGACTTTATATCTTGCAATTATGACTTTATAACTCGCAATTCTAACTTTATATCTTGCAATTATGACTTTATATCACACAATTCTGACTTTATATCACACAATTATGACTTTATAACTCGCAATTCTGACTTTATATCTTGCAATTATGACTTTATATCACACAATTATGACTTTATATCTCGCAATTCTGACTTTATATCTCGCAATTATGACTTTATATCACACAATTATGACTTTATATCTCGCAATTGTGACTTTATATCTCGCAATTCTGACTTTATATCTCGCAATTGTGACTTTATATCACGCAATTCTGACTTTATATCTTGCAATTATGACTTTATATCACGCAATTCTGACTTTATATCACACAATTATGACTTTATATCACACAATTCTGACTTTATATCACACAATTCTGACTTTATATCTTACAATTCTGACTTTATATCACACAATTATGACTTTATATCACACAATTCTGACTTTATATCTCGCAATTATGACTTTATATCACACAATTATGACTTTATATCACACAATTCTGACTTTATATCTCGCAATTCTGACTTTATATCTCGCAATTCTGACTTTATATCTCGCAATTATGACTTTATATCACACAATTATGACTTTATATCACACAATTCTGACTTTATATCTCGCAATTCTGACTTTATATCTCGCAATTATGACTTTATATCACACAATTCTGACTTTATATCACGCAATTCTGACTTTATAACTCGCAATTCTGACTTTATATCTTGCAATTATGACTTTATATCACACAATTATGACTTTATATCTCGCAATTCTGATTTATATCTCGCAATTATGACTATATCTCGCAATTATGACTTTATATCACACAATTCTGACTTTATATCACACAATTCTGACTTTATAACTCGCAATTCTGACTTTATATCTTGCAATTATGACTTTATATCACACAATTATGACTTTATATCTCGCAATTCTGATTTATATCTCGCAATTATGACTATATCTCGCAATTATGACTTTATATCTCGCAATTCTGACTTTATAACTCACAATTCTGACTTTATATCACGCAATTCTGACTTTATATCTTGCAATTATGACTTTATATCTCGCAATTCTGATTTATATCTCGCAATTATGACTATATCTCGCAATTCTGACTTTATAACTCGCAATTCTGACTTTATATCACGTAATTCTGACTTTATATCTCGCAATTGTGACTTTATATCATGCAATTCTGACTTTATATCACACAATTATGACTTTATATCTCGCAATTCTGATTTATATCTCGCAATTATGACTATATCTCGCAATTCTGACTTTATAACTCGCAATTCTGACTTTATATCACGTAATTCTGACTTTATATCTCGCAATTGTGACTTTATATCATGCAATTCTGACTTTATATCTCGCAATTCTGACTTTATATCTCGCAATTCTGACTTTATATCTCGCAATTCTGACTTTATATCTTGCAATTATGACTTTATATCACGCAATTCTGACTTTATATCTTGCAATTATGACTTTATATCACACAATTCTGACTTTATATCTTGCAATTATGACTTTATATCTCGCAATTCTGACTTTATATCTTGCAATTATGACTTTATAACTCGCAATTCTAACTTTATATCTTGCAATTATGACTTTATATCACACAATTCTGACTTTATATCACACAATTATGACTTTATAACTCGCAATTCTGACTTTATATCTTGCAATTATGACTTTATATCACACAATTATGACTTTATATCTCGCAATTCTGACTTTATATCTCGCAATTATGACTTTATATCACACAATTATGACTTTATATCTCGCAATTGTGACTTTATATCTCGCAATTCTGACTTTATATCTCGCAATTGTGACTTTATATCACGCAATTCTGACTTTATATCTTGCAATTATGACTTTATATCACACAATTCTGACTTTATATCACACAATTATGACTTTATAACTCGCAATTCTGACTTTATATCTTGCAATTATGACTTTATATCACACAATTATGACTTTATATCTCGCAATTCTGACTTTATATCTCGCAATTATGACTTTATATCACACAATTATGACTTTATATCTCGCAATTGTGACTTTATATCTCGCAATTCTGACTTTATATCTCGCAATTGTGACTTTATATCACGCAATTCTGACTTTATATCTTGCAATTATGACTTTATATCACGCAATTCTGACTTTATATCACGCAATTCTGACTTTATATCTTGCAATTATGACTTTATATCACACAATTATGACTTTATATCACACAATTCTGACTTTATATCTCGCAATTCTGACTTTATATCTCGCAATTCTGACTTTATATCACGCAATTCTGACTTTATATCACGCAATTCTGACTTTATATCTCGCAATTGTAACTTTATATCACACAATTCTGACTTTATATCACGCAATTCTGACTTTATATCACGCAATTCTGACTTTATATCTTGCAATTATGACTTTATATCACACAATTCTGACTTTATATCACACAATTCTGACTTTATAACTCGCAATTCTGACTTTATATCTTGCAATTATGACTTTATATCACACAATTCTGACTTTATATCACGCAATTCTGACTTTATATCTTGCAATTATGACTTTATATCTTGCAATTATGACTTTATATCACACAATTCTGACTTTATATCACGCAATTCTGACTTTATATCTTGCAATTATGACTTTATATCTCGCAATTATGACTTTATATCTCGCAATTCTGACTTTATATCACACAATTCTGACTTTATATCTCGCAATTCTGACTTTATATCTTGCAATTATGACTTTATATCTTGCAATTATGACTTTATATCACACAATTCTGACTTTATATCACGCAATTCTGACTTTATATCACGCAATTCTGACTTTATATCTTGCAATTATGACTTTATATCTTGCAATTATGACTTTATATCACACAATTCTGACTTTATATCACGCAATTCTGACTTTATATCTTGCAATTATGACTTTATATCTCGCAATTATGACTTTATATCTCGCAATTATGACTTTATATCACACAATTCTGACTTTATATCTCGCAATTCCGACTTTATATCACACAATTCTGACTTTATATCACACAATTCTGACTTTATATCACGCAATTCTGACTTTATATCACACAATTCTGACTTTATAACTCGCAATTGAGAAAAAAAGTCAGAATTAAACTCACAACTGTGAGAAAAAAAGTCAGAATTGTGAGATAAAAAGTTG
Source organism: Ctenopharyngodon idella (assembly GCF_019924925.1). Classification (NCBI taxonomy): domain Eukaryota; kingdom Metazoa; phylum Chordata; class Actinopteri; order Cypriniformes; family Xenocyprididae; genus Ctenopharyngodon; species Ctenopharyngodon idella. The sequence goes on along the minus strand of NC_067222.1, from coordinate 4,766,806 downwards.
CAATTACCTTTTTTATTTATTTATTTCATGGCAGAAATGAGCTTCCATAGACACTCTATATAGACCTGATTTGTGGCATTTTTTAATTTTCATTTACTTTATACACAGAAGAAACAGAGCAGACCTTTATTCACAAATTCTGTATTTTGTTTTTGAATGCTTGACATGTTTTATTGACTCAGAAGTAGGAACGTATTGGGTTCTTTTCATTCTTTTCATAGGTCTTGTAGGAGTGACTGTACCTGTAAACCAAAGAGGAGGTTCTGAAGAGAAATATTGAAGGAAAACCTTCTGAAGGAAATGCTTCACTGAAGGAAATGCTTTTGACGAGAAAACATCTAAAAGAACCACAAACAAGGAGGTGATTCTGAAGGCATCTCGATGAACCTGTAGGGAAATCTCTTGCAAAGACATCACTATTTCATTTTCTGTATGATTAAACATTTATTATGTAATTCACTGACATAAGCATCTTTGAAACTATGTTTGTTTTAATGCACACCAAAGGGAATCTCATTAAAATTGCAGTTTATTTTTTAATAACAATGCAATAACGAAAGACAAAGCATTTCATTATGCATAAAAAAACAACACAGTTTTTCATTTGTGCAAACACTCACTCTGACCTAAACCAATTTTATTTTCTTTGACAGTCTGATCATTTGAAATTTAAAAAGAGACAACATGAAAACATACGCAAAAGACTTTACAGGTAAACAGGAAATAAACTGGAAATAAACTGACAGCGTGAAGTACCTACAAAAAAAAAAAAAACATTTCATCTTTATTTCTCTTCCTCAACTGATAATAATATGATCTCATATTTCTATTGTCAAAGGTGAAACATGATCAGTACGGATATCTTTCATTTTTGCCTTCGTTCCAGCACTTAAAGGCACAATATGTACGATTTTTGGATTAAATATCAAAAACCACTAGAAAAATGTTAGATATTTTGTTGACTTGTGTACTTACATTATCCCAAATGTTTCCAACAGTGTTTAAATCCAGAGAAATCAGCTATTTAAACCATTGTAACGGCCTGAAACGTACATACCGTGCCTTTAAAGGTAGGGTAGGCAATGTTTTTCATGGACTATTTTTGTTATACTGGTTGAAACTGTCACAATAATAATAGAAGTAGTCTAAATATTTTTTTAAAAAATACATATATTTTCTGTGGAAGTCTCAGGACCAAAAAATGTTTGTCCAATCATTGCATTCGGTCAATGATTGGAACATTAATTAACTTAAATAATTTAATTAATGTCAAGGTTCAAAAGAGAAACAGTTTAATCTGTTCTGTTTAATATTTAGGATGGTTATATGACCGTTTATTTTGTTAAAACTATAGTAAAAGCACAGAATCATCAGAAACACTTTTTTAAAGGTTTCTGGCAAGTCAACAAAGTAGTACAATGATATGGCTTGTCATTTATTATTTATTGTTATTTATTCAAAAGTTTGGAGTAGGTCAGATTTTGTAATGTTTTTGAAAGAAGTCACTTAGACTGCGTTTATTTGATCAAAAATACAGTAATATTGTGAAATAATATTACAATTCAAGACAACTGTTTTCTATGTGAATATATGTTAAACTGTAATTTATTCCTGTGATCAAAGCATCATTACTCCAGTCTTCAGTGTCACATGATCCTTCAGAAATCATTATGATATGATGATTTAATGCTCAAGAAACATTTCTGATTATTATCAGTGTTGAAAACAGTTGTGCTGTTTTTTTTTTTTCTTCACGATTCTGAATACATTTTGTAACATTATAAATATCTTTTTTTGGTCACTTTTAGTTAAAATATTGTGTCCTTGATGAATAAAAATATTCATCTAAAATGGACCCCAAACATTTGAATGGTAGTGTGTTATTTTATGAGATAGCAATTTATAAACTATTTAAGACAAACGCAGACATATATTGCTGCAGTTATGGTTTATTGCATTGGCCAGTATATCGGAGGTATATGTGCTGCAAAGAGCCTACAGCTTGAATGAATTCACATCACTCCCACTAGAAATGTAGCTATTTTTACAATTTCTTTTCCCTCTGTGATTCACGCAGACCTTCAGGGAGAATGCGATAAATGCAGCAGGAAGTGGTGGGGTGAAAGGAGAGGAGAGCGGACAGGAGCTGTGACTGCAGGACATTGGTTCCAGCGTGAGGGTCATGCACCTGTGTGTGTGTGTGTGTGTGTGTGTGTGTGTGTGTGTGGGCCACATTTCAACAAGCTTCCCTTTATTCAGTTCTACGCCCGTCAGTGCATCTCGCTGTATTTAGACGTTGATACAGATTCAACTATAGCCTTCATTTCTAGGCAACTGTATTTCATTGGATTCTTATCAGACTAGCACATCTCTTTAATTATGAAATCTGTTATGTCGTAGGCTTTCTCCCAGACAGGAGAATGCAGGTGACACATCACTGACACTGCAGTCTCAGCAGCGCTCTCTTCCTCCGTGTGCGATTCCTCTGCATCATATTTTATTTCTTAGTGCAGAGAACATTTGAGATCGCCCATCTGTGCTGCTGTTACTCTACAATCTGTATGAGATAGATAGATAGATAGATAGATAGATAGATAGATAGATAGATAGATAGATAGATAGATAGACATTCACAGCTGCTGTAAGATGGTGAAGATGGTGTGCTGGTCTCTCAGCAGTTGTCATGGCATGTATTCTTCTCTACTGTCTCTTCTCTTTCTTTATGTGTGTGTGTCCTACTTTTATGCACGTCGTCACAACAGTGCTTTGCTGTGGCAACCGCCGTTACTAAGCATGACACACACACACACACACTCTCACACGCGAGCTGTAGCACGCTCCGTCTCACGCACTTAAAGCCGGCGTACGCGCACACCCCTTTGCGCGCTCATGTAGAAGCCGCTGGTGCACACTTTTTGGAAATGCATTTAAATGCTTTTGCTTTTCATTTTTTCAAATATTTAAATTATTTTAAACCACCCACATCAGACTATATACTTGTACCCTAGGGAATCAATAGTCGATTAAAGCTGTTTTATATGATTTTGATCTGATATGTTCATGACTGCAGACATGAAGGCAGAGTTGGAGTTCTTTCCACAGACTCACTCTACAGGGATCGTGAACACATGACATTCAATGTGCCGTGGCCCGTACTGATCTCACCGGAATTACCGACTGGCTGCTGCTATTGGACAAAAGTAGGTCAGTTCCAGCCGAGGGCTGAATGCTTCTCAGATGATCCTTAATTCACCGCATTGCGCACCAGCTTCGCTGTGATTGGATGTTGCGTTCCGCGCACGCAACACTCGACCAATCAAACGCAGGCGCGCTCGTGTTCTGGTGACTGCTGGTCGCTAGCACTGGCTGTTACTGTGTAGTCAGGGAGTATTGGCCATTCCAAGAAATTGATTTTGTGTTTAGAGAAGTGTGGAATGCGGGAGGGTTTATTTAAACAATAATTTCATTCCAGCTACAGTCAAATCCAAATGTATTTAATTCATATCAGAGTTTTATTACATATATTTTGTAAATGCAACTATATTGTTCAATAAAGCTTTTAAAAACCAAGTGAGCTGCCTGAGTAGGCAGCATTGTAAGGCACTGTTGCCTATGTAGTGCATTCCAGATCACAATTTGGAACAGACTCACTATATTACAGTGTTATTATTGTTAACTAAAACTATTAATATATTATTAATATAAAAATGACAAAAGCACGTATCAAAATTACAAAAAAAATTTAACTGAAAACATAAAAATAAAAGCTAATTCAAAATATTAATAAAAGCTATCACAATATTTCAATATTCATTTAATGCATTTTTAGGTTGAAATTACACCCTTTTATGTTTTTTTCATACTTTTCTCACACTTTGATGATCTTTTTTTCAGTCGATATTAAAAAAAAAACAGCATAAGATAATATACTGCAGTGTTTACGTTGTAAAAGAAAAAAAAAAGAATGTAATCGTGGACGTGCAACAATGTATCGAGTCATGATTGGGGGGATCCACGCCCCCCGGCGCTCTCATTGGCCAGGGCTCTATTCAGCAGCTTGGCCTGTTCATTGACGTCACAGACGTCAGTCTTCGCACATGGAATTGCGAATCAGTTGCGCTTTTGCGCTCCAGCCAGCCGACCTCACGGACGCGCGAGAACAGCCGCCGCTCATCGGTGCAGCGCACGGGCTGAGGACTCTATTTCGATACCCTATTGCAGAGTTTTTATTTTTTTAAATTGGATATTTTTTTTATTTCATTTCTTCAGGAAGATTGTTCTTTCCATTACGCGATGGAGAAGATGTCTCGACCTCTTCCTATAAACCCAACTTTCCTACCTCCGACTCACGGCGTCCTGAAATCCCTGCTGGAGAACCCCATGAAACTGCCATTTCATCACGATGAAGGTAAAGATGGATAGGTATTGCTTGTGGGGGGTTTAAAGTGCCTAATGCATCAGCTGACGGGTGTCAGGCGCGGTGCGCGCTTTGCTTTCCTTATAAACAGCGCGAAAAAGCGCGTCTTGTTTCACTGTGTTTTCACACCTTTACCAGTACCTGCTCAAGCATGCATGCTGTCATGTATAATCGCCTTGAATTCTGATGTGATTTTGGGCTGGAAGTTTTATGTTTATTGATATTTTTATTGCATTGCATCCAATTTACGCACAGACATAAAACCATTGCGCAGTGGATTTAGCCGAAACGCATGATGGTATCTGTTTAAAATAGGCTTATTTTGCTGTAAATTACAGCATTTGCTCACATAGAAGAGGAACAAACGAAGTCTACTCAACCAATACCGACTTTATGCGGATAGATGAAGTTCGCACGCAATGGAGATGATTTGTACTCATAGTTCCCTTTAGAGGGCGCCACTGAGCGTGATTGTATTTGTGCTACATCAGTCCTCATCACATATTTACAGTATACATAAAATGTTGTTTTTATCTTTGTTGCACCTAAAGAGGACGTGCATTTGCATGCTTTTTCAGTTTGCACACTATATATGTTGATTTGGTTGCATTTTTGGAGTAGTTCTCCCCTCAGGTCATTGCAAAACTGTACTTTGCTTGTTCTCTGGAACGCTAAAAGAGAAATGCTGGAAAACAGCCACTCTTTTCCAGTGCAAGTGACTGGCACTGCTGAGCATCACATGACTAAAAAAGTAAAAAGCTGTTGTATGATCTTGAATAAAGTGCAAAATGTGGTGTGGACCACTTTTAAGGTGCTTAATATATTGCTCTGTATAATACTGTATATATATATATATATATATATATTGCTCTGTGTACATATATTCTAAAAAATTGGGTTGAAAATGGACAAACCCAGCAATTGGGTTGTTTTAAACATGCTGGGTAGTTTTATTTAACTCAACTATTGTTTAAAAATGACTGTATTGCTTGCTTAAAATGAACCCAAAGTATGTTGGAAATTAAAAATTTTTAACAATTCTGATTTTTAATTTCCAACCTATTTTGGGTTCATTTTAAGCCAGCCATATAGTCATTTTTAAACAATAGTTGGGTTAAATAAAACTACCCAGCACGTTAGGCAAACATTTAACCCAACTGCTGGGTTAAAACAACCTAATTGCTGTGTTAAAACAACCCAATCTGCCGTATAGTGATTTTTAAACAAGAGTTGGGTTAAACAATAGTTGGGTTAAACAGTGCAGCACGTTGGGGAAACATTTAACCAAACAGCTGGGTTAAAAACGACCCAATCTCTGGGTTAAAATGACCCAATCTGCCATATAGTAATTTTTAAATAATAGCTGGGTTAAATAAAACTGCCCAGCACATTGGGCAAACATTTAACCCAACCGCTGGGTTAAAACGACCCAATCACTGAGTTAAAACGACTCAATTGCTGGGCTAAAATGACCCAATTGTCAATTTTCAACCCAATTTGGGTTATTTTAAACCCAGCATTGTAAATGTAAAATGACTTAAATTTAATTGAACTTTGATACTTCTTTCTATTATATTATATTATATAATATTATATTATTGTATTGTATTGTATTTTGTTGTATGAAACATGCATTTAATACATGTTTGAGATAACATAAATGTGCTTAAGAGATGACAGAATTGAATTTTTGTGTGTGTGTGTGAATGGTGACAATAATGCCTCCATCTTGCTCCTCCAGGGTTCGGGAAAGAGAAAGAGAAGGAAAAGAAGTTGGAAGAGGATGGAAACGGTCTAAACACCCCTCAGTCCGCCTTCCTGGGGCCGACTCTGTGGGACAAGACCCTGCCGTACGATGGCGACAACTTCCAGCTGGAGTATATGGATTTAGAGGAGTTTCTGTTGGAGAACAATATTCCCGCCAACTCACAGAGCGAGCAGAACCAACCTTCCCAGCAGCCCCTGCCACAGCAGCCTCCTTCCGCCCCGCCTACACCTTCCGTGGTGGATCTCAGTAACCGGGCGACCACCTCCGTTCACTCCGGGATCGTTGGCCAGAACTGCCTTCAGAGTCCCAGCAGAGCAGGTAGAGCACATCACTAATGCACCAGGCTGATCTGAGCCTTTAAATGACACCCGAGATGTGGTTTCTGTTCACATACACTCTTAAAAATAGGGTGTCTTTGCAGCGATGCCACAGAGGAACCATTTTTGGCTCCCCAATATACCTTTCAGAGATCAGTTCTTAAAAGAACTGTTTTTTCTTAGTGTGAAGAACATTTAAAAAAACCAAAGAACCTTTTTCTACTATAAAGAACCTTTTGTGGAAAGCAGAGGTTCCATGATTTCCAATAAAGAATCTTTATTTTTAGGAGTGTACATATCATCATCTGCATGTTGCATTGGTTAATCATCAATGAAAAGTTCAATGCTCTCTGCACTACTTCTGTTTTCTGTCACTGTGAAGATATCTGACCTCTGGAGCCATTTAAAGATTCACCAAAGTAATTACCCAAAGCTCCCGGCGAACGTCACAGAGTTTTGAGCGACAGGTCATATAAGTGAGAGATTCCTTGGACTTTGCTCAGCGGCGTCTGCAGTATGTGTTTGGTTGAAGTCCATGTTGTCAGGTGTTTGTGGATCCTGTTGCATTCACAGCATTATCTCTGCAGCCTTTAAAATCAAATCAAGCTTGTTTATTTTTTGCTAGAGGTTGCAGAGGGAAAAAGAGAGAAAATTCATTTGAAATCGTGCATGCATATACAGTAGAAGACGTAAATGCATTTCTTATACTGCACTGTAAAAAAGAATTGTTGGTTTAACTTAAAGAAATATGTTTACGTGTTAGGTCAGTAGGCGGAGTGTATGCAGTCTTTAGTGGCTGTTTGAACACATTCCACCACATGAGCGTTTCCACTACGAAAGCAATCCGGTCAAATGCGTATTACACCCCGTCTACACCTGTATTTAGCGTCATCCACTTGTGATTAAATCGACCAAAACGCATCTTAATACCAGGTGGAAACACGGCCATGGTTATTCAAACTATGAAGGAATGACTCATCTGCCCAAACGTGAATGACAGCTCTAGCTGAAACGTACCTGAGGAGCCGTCAGAGTCACCCGTCACATTGATTATGCATTCCTTTAAGAGCCAGTGACTTTCACAGACACTTCACACACTTTTACACCACCAGAACCAGCCATTAAACCTATGAAATTAGACAAACAAATTCCTAAAGACATGCATTACGCCTCCGATTTGAATGAAATGAAGTGCATGACGTGTAAATTAGTAATGCTGAGGTATTGAAACACACACAGTGTGCAGTGGCTGCTTTCTATCTTTCAAAAACAAACAAACACACCCAGTTCACTCCTACATACAGATTATTTGTGTAAATCTGACAAAACATGGTCCATTTCACCCCAAATAGGTAAATATATATTTTTAAAAAATGCATTAAGAAAATCAAGCATGTTTTCAAGAGCATTAAGATTTTTTTGTGACAATTAAGCACATTTTCACCACAGTAAAAAATGACTTTAATGACTTTTAATTAAAAAAGCACAGTAATTGCTAAAACACTGGGTTGTTACGTCTGAGCCAGGATCTGGGTAACACCAAAACTACCCAAATACTGGGTTATTAGATCTGACCCAGGATCTGGGTAACACCAAAACTACCCAAACACTGGGTTGTTACGTCTGATCCAGGATCTGGGTAACACAAAAACTACCCAAACACTGGGTTGTTACGTCTGATCCAGGATCTGGGAAAAACAAAAACTACCCAAACACTGGGTTGTTACGTCTGATCCAGGATCTGGGAAAAACAAAAACTACCCAACACTGGGTTGTTACGTCTGATCCAGGATCTGGGTAACACAAAACCTACCCAAACACTGGGTTGTTACGTCTGATCCAGGATCTGGGTAACACAAAACCTACCCAAACACTGGGTTGTTACGTCTGATCCAGGATCTGGGTAACACAAAAACTACCCAAACACTGGGTTGTTACGTCTGATCCAAGATCTGGGTAACACAAAACCTACCCAAACACTGGGTTGTTCCATCTGAACCGGGATCTGGGTAACACAAAAACTACCCAAACACTGGGTTGTTACGTCTGATCCAGGATCTGGGTAACACAAAAACTACCCAAACACTGGGTTGTTACGTCTGATCCAGGATCTGGGTAACACAAAAACTACCCAAACACTGGGTTGTTACGTCTGACCCGGGATCTGGGTAACACAAAAACTACCCAAACACTGGGTTGTTACGTCTGATCCAGGATCTGGGTAAAACAAAAACTACACAAACACTGGGTTGTTATGTCTGATCCAGGATCTGGGTAACACAAAACCTACCCAAACACTGGGTTGTTACATCTGAACCGGGATCTGGGTAACACAAAAACCACCCAAACACTGGGTTGTTACGTCTGACCCAGGATCTGGGTAACACAAAAACTACCCAAACACTGGGTTGTTACGTCTGACCCGGGATCTGTGTAACACAAAAACTACCCAAACACTGGGTTGTTACGTCTGACCCGGGATCTGTGTAACACAAAAACTACCCAAACACTGGGTTGTTACGTCTGACCCGGGATCTGGGTAAAACAAAAACTACCCAAACACTGGGTTGTTACGTCTGACCCAGGATCTGGGTAACACAAAAACTACCCAAACACTGGGTTGTTACGTCTGATCCAGGATCTGGGTAACACAAAAACTACCCAAACACTGGGTTGTTACGTCTGATCCAGGATCTGGGAAAAACAAAAACTATCCAACACTGGGTTGTTACGTCTGATCCAGGATCTGGGTAACACAAAACCTACCCAAACACTGGGTTGTTACGTCTGATCCAGGATCTGGGTAACACAAAAACTACCCAAACACTGGGTTGTTCCATCTGAACTGGGATCTGGGTAACACAAAAACTACCCAAACACTGGGTTGTTACGTCTGATCCAGGATCTGGGTAACACAAAAACTACCCAAACACTGGGTTGTTACGTCTGATCCGGGATCTGGGTAACACAAAACCTACCCAAACGCTGGGTTGTTACATCTGAACCGGGATCTGGGTAACACAAAAACTACCCAAACACTGGGTTGTTACGTCTGACCCAGGATCTGGGTAACACCAAAACTACCCAAACACTGGGTTGTTACGTCTGATCCGGGATCTGGGTAACACAAAACCTACCCAAACACTGGGTTGTTACGTCTGACCCAGGATCTGGGTAACACCAAAACTACCCAAACACTGGGCTGTTACGTCTGACCGGGATCTGGGTAAAACAAAAACTACCCAAACACTGGGCTGTTACGTCTGACCCGGGATCTGGGTTACCCAAAAACTGGGTTGTTACGTCTGATCCAGGATCTGGGGAACACCAAAACTACCCAAACACTGGGTTGTTACGTCTGATCCGGGATCTGGGTAACACAAAAACTACCCAAACACTGGGTTGTTACATCTGACCCGGGATCTGGGTAACACAAAAACTACCCAAACACTGGGTTGTTACATCTGACCCGGGATCTGGGTAACACAAAAACTACCCAAACACTGGGTTGTTACGTCTGACCCGGGATCTGGGTAAAACAAAAACTACCCAAACACTGGGTTGTTACGTCTGATCCGGGATCTGGGTAACACAAAAACTACCCAAACACTGGGTTGTTACATCTGACCCGGGATCTGGGTAACACAAAAACTACCCAAACACTGGGTTGTTACATCTGACCCGGGATCTGGGTAACACAAAAACTACCCAAACACTGGGTTGTTACGTCTGACCCGGGATCTGGGTAAAACAAAAACTACCCAAACACTGGGTTGTTACGTCTGACCCAGGATCTGGGTAACACAAAAACTACCCAAACACTGGGGGGCGAAAATGACCCAAAAGGCTCAACCCAGGACTTGGGTAGAAAAAAATAACCCAAGATTTTTTTAGAGTGCAAGTTATATAGATAATTTACCAATTAAAATAATAAAAAAAAAAATTAGTATTTAATCTTTTGCATTACTGTAAAACTGTGCTCAGTAATTAAATATGCTTAATTATCTTAAGAATAAGCACAATTTGCAACATCATAACAGTCTGAAAACATAATATAATATATACAATTACTTGTATATTTATAAAGTCATTTATTTTCTCTTTATTTTGTTTTTGTGGTGAAATATGAACTGGGGATGTTTTGACATGTTTCAGGAGATTCATTCATTTGTCTATGTAGGTATGAGAGAAGTTGTGTGTGTGTTTGTTAGCCACTTGAAGGGAATAAAAGTGAAGTGGCTGTACAGTAACCTTGCGACAGGTTTTATTATACATCTCGCTGTGATTATGCATTTAAAGGTTTCATTTCGCATTCCACAGATCTGGTCTGAAACATAAGTTATGTTGTAAAGATCTGACCGTTGAGTGGATGTGATGAACGTTCCCTCATGCGCTTCACTGTACGCTGCAGGATGTGTGTGTGTTCATGTTTACATTTCTGCATGTGTGTTTCCATGTGCCTGTGTGTGTTCAGTCTAGACGAGTGGTTCATGCTCTGCTCTGCACATTTCTGCTCACGTGAAGTCCGCTCGTTCCCAAAGCAGTGTGTGCTGCCATGTGATAAACACATGCTGCTGCGTGTGCTGCGCTGCTGACGAGCAGCAGAGAGAGAGTTTGTCAAGGCAGGCCACTCCCCACTCAGCAGGCCACGCCCCCTGCCCGCCCCTCCCACCTGTCTGTCTCTCCCTCTCGTTTGCTGTAGCAGAAGCACAGTATGTTCTCACTGAGACTCACATTGCCTGTGTCGTGGCTGATTCACGTGCAGCCGCTTTTAAACGACCTGTGAAAACCAGCACAACAAATAATGCATCACACAAACGGCATACATCAGTAACAGATATAATAACAGAGATATAAAAAGGGTTTTCACATCAAAGCCTCGTTCACACTGACATCGCCTGGAGGCTGCAGCATTCAGAATTAAATTTTTTCTTTCTTTTTTTCTTTAGTTGAATTTTAATTGAATTGACCACAACACATAGGAGTTGCAATTTGCAATTAGAGTGACAAACAGAGACAATTCTTAAAGGGATAGTTCACCCAAAAATGAAAAAATGATCATTTACTCACCCTCTGGTTGTTCCAAACCTGTATAATTTTCACAAAGGAGGATATTTTGAAGAATGTGGGAAACTGAACAGTTCTGGGGCACCATTGACACCCATAGTATTTTTTTTTCCTACTATGGAAGTCAGTGGTGCCCCAAAGCGGCCTGGTTACAAACTGGTTGCAAAATATCTTCCTTTGTGCTCAACAGAACAAAGACATTTATACAGGTTTGGAACAACTTGAGGGTGAGTAAATGATGACAGAATTTTCAATTTTGGGTGAACTATCCCTTTAAGTTGAATTTGATTTTAATACAACACAGGAATTGCAATTCACAGAAATTCAACACAGATAACTAAGTAATTAATCCTCTGATATGAAGAATACCTGTAAATACCTCTAAATAGAGTTCAGTGCTGTCAAATTAAGAACCATCAAACCTTTTTGGATTTTGCCACATTGTTTTCAGAGAACTTAATAGGAATATTCTGTATTTTAAATGTAAATATTTTTGTATATTTTAATGTTAAATATAAATATTTTAAATACAAATATCTTTATATTTAAAACATGTAAATATTAGTGCTGTCAAATCGATTAATCGTGATTAACCGAATCTAACATCTAAGTCTTTGTTTACATAATATGTGTATATATATATATTAAATTGATAAAATATTTATATAATAAATAAACAAATAATATATATATATATATATATATATATATATATATATGAAATGCTCGCACACACACATAATATATATAAATATAATATATATACACACACATATTATGTAAACAAAAACTTTTATGTTAGATGCGATTAATTGCGATTAATCGATTTGACAGCACTAGATATATATTTTTAATACATATAATACATTTGAATATATTATTTATTATTATATGTATTTTAATATTTTATGTTTAATATATAATATATTATGATATTGAATAAATTAATTCTGGGAAATGTATTGTTTTTTCCTCCATGGTCCATAAAAACAAATCTACATATAATTATATGTAGGGTCTATAAATGAAGTAATTTTTTGTAAGTTGCATTTATAAATAATATTTTTTAATAATAAAATAAAATAATGTTTTTGTAAGTATTCCATATATGTGTGTGATGAACTTTTAAATGAATAATTTACAGTAAAAAATGTATTATTTAAAGCTACATTTCCAGCATTTATATGAATTTATTTCAATTTTAATTCTACTTCTTTCAATTACAATTTGAATTGCACTTAAAGGTGTTTTGAATTGCGTTCTGCTTGTGGTCTGTACTGTACTGTTTCCAGCTGCGATTCTGTCGCTCGAATGTCTTCGGGTCGATTTGTCTCTGTAAATGTCTGTCAAACGGCTGTAATGGTGGACTTTGTTCTGCATGTGCGTGAGAGGCCGGCAGGAGTAACGTTTATCTACTGTTGGCAGAGCGAAACGAGGAAGGGTAAAGGGTTATTCTTCAGCTTTGAATGACAGAATGGATTTAAGATAGTGATGGTAGTTGCAGTAACACACACACACACAGAGGTCAGAGGTCAGAAACGAGTGTTGTGATGCTTAGTCTCATTGTGTGTGTTCTGGATCTGGTTTTTGGTTAAGTGTGCTGGTTCTGGGGTCGTTGGATCTATGGTTAATGGTCAGGGTCCTGAGGCCTCATTTATAAAGCGTGCGTACGCACAGATTTGATCTTAGAGTGTGTGTACGCTTAAATCCACGCCAACGCTCATATAAAAACGGTGTTTGACGTGGAAAAGTGCTTAGCGCCACATTAGGGTCTGAGCACACGTACGCTCTTTTCCTGGTCAGATTACTGCAGTTTTTTGGAAATCTAAGCTATTCTTGCTGCTCACCAAAGATTTGGACGATGACTGGTGATCTTTTATATGTAAATGACATTAATTAGGTGTCGTTTAAAATGTGGAGAACTGAAACCATTCAGCTGCGCGTAAGTTCAAGGTCATTTACGATTTATAGATTTCACATCTGAAAGAGAGGCGTACGCTCGTTTTCTGCGTGTACATTCAATCTATGAATCACACATACGCACATCGGAGAAATGATCGTAAGATCAAATTTAGGACGGTTTCTGCGCAACATTGTATAAATGAGGCCCATGATCAGTTGTCCTATTGGCAAATGAGATGTTCTAATGAATCATTTGTTTTTAATGATTCATTCGAAGCAGTCAAACTTTGGCTGGTTAGTCTACACTACTGTTTAAGAGTTTGTTTTTGAAAGATGTTTTAAAATAAGTCTCTTCTGCTCACCAAGGCTGTTTATTTGATCAAAAATACGGTAAAATCAGTAATATTGTGAAATATTTTTACAATTTAAAATAGCTGTTTTCTATGTGAATATATGTTAAAATGTAATTTATTCCTGTGATCAAAGCTGAATTTTCAGCATCATTACTCCAGTCTTCAGTGTCACATGATCCTTCAGAAACATTCTAATTTGATGATTTGATGCTCAAGAAACATTTCTGATTATTATCAATGTTGAAAACAGTTGTGCTGCTTCAGATTTTTGTGGAAACTGCGATACATTTTATTTTTCAGTATTCTTTGATGAATAGAAAGTTCATAAGAACAGCATTTATTTGAGGTGTCTTTACTGTCACTTCTGATCAATTTAATAATGCATCCTTGCTGGATAAACATGTTCATTTCTTTCAAAATAATAACAATAAAACAACAACAACAAAAAAAATTTGAATGGTGTAGTTCAGCCCCTGCTGGTAGATGTTGTAACTGCACCATTCTGAAGGCCATTCAAGCTATTTGTTTTGTTGTTTTTTGCAAGAACAATATATATTGCATCATGTAAACAAATTTAAGCAAATGTATATTTTCCCTGTCGGATGTGAATTTGAATTCGGGAGTGTGTGTGCTGGTGCGTCACGTGCTATTATACACACCTCTCTGCTGTTGACTCAAAGGAATCAGGTATATTGAACCAGTTCCGTCCGAACAAACAGATTCACTAAAATAAACCAGGCTTCCCAATATTCCTCACTGCTGGAGGCTTTAGCGAGATTTTATGATTTCAGGAAAGATCAGAATTCCAGCTCGGATCAATTCCTGGTACAAGGACAAGCCAAGATGCACACAGTCAATGGAAAGCTTTTCCTCGCGCTAAATCCCATTATCCAGCTTTTATCTGGACTCGTACACCGGCACCTGCTGTTGAGCCTCTGATATATTATCTCTGTAATATATTAATATGATGATATTATTTATTATTGTTATTATTAAGACTAATATAAATACATTGTATGTATTATAATATAATATTATATTGTATTATATATATATATTATAAAATTATATGAATTTTTATATATAGTTTATATATATATATAATTTATTTTTTTATAACATTTATATGTATTAAATTTATATATATATATACCTGTTGTTGTTGTTATTATTATTAACAACAACAACAACAATAATAAAACATTGATTTATATTAATATTTATTTTATCTGAAATTATAAATAATAAATTATCAATTATTTATTATATGAAATTCTGTAAGTAAATCTAAATATAAAAATCTAGAAATATATATTTTTATTTTTTTAAAAGCGTATTCTCAGTAGGATTCTAATCTTTTTGCTCTTTAAAACTTTCGATGGAATCAATAACAGATTTATATTCATTTTATATGAAATAAACAATGTTTTGGTGTTTTTTGTGGCATTTCATACAATTATTTTTAACACTATAATGTAATATAACAATGTTTATGTAAATATTTCATATACAGTATGCGTGTGTGAATGAGCATGAGTGAGAAAATTAAATTCTATATTAAAAACTTAGTTATATGCATTCATATGAATTGAATTCCATATGAATTCTACATCTTTCAATTATATCCCAGTTTTATAGGTTTTAGTGTCTTCTAAAACACTCAGGTCACTTCGTTTTGTCAAACGTGTTTGCTTGAGATCTTCCTTTATGATAAACACACTTGCTTGTCAAATGCAGTGACATTTAAGCATTTTTAAGTGTGTCCATATATTTTTGGTTTCACTCTCAAGCCACTCATAGTTGTTGTGTAGCTTGTTTTGTCACTGATGTTTGTTTCGGCCTCTCATGGCTTGTTTGACCTCTTATCAGGGCTATCACTGGTTAAAATAGAGCTTGTTAGGGCGCCTTTTTCCTACACCCGTCGACTTCCCCAAGCACAGACGCCTCCCTTCCCTCAGCGTGTGTGTTTAAGGAAGGGAATGGCCAGGGTTCACGGGACGGTCACAGTCACACCCATGAACGATCTGCCACCCAACGGAGCAGGACCTCAGCAGCGCTCGCATACTTTCCTCAGACCCCGCCCACCATTCCAGCCCTGGCCTGTGATTGGTCAGCACAGCTCCACCCCCTCACCTCTGAGGCCAAGTTCAGGCTCTCAGATTGACTGAGATAGAGAGAGACAGAGATGATGAGAATGACACACACACACACACACACTTTATTTCACAGGCTTTTCTACTAACCATATAAGTTATGAGTAACTGTTTAGGTTTGATGTTTGCAGGCAAATATTTACTTTGAAAATACTATGAGAATATTTAAGTAATGCTTAATTGTAGCCTAAACTAATCTCTCTCTCTCTCTCTCATATATCCTGCCTGCAGAATGAAACAATCACTATTACAAACATAAATATTATAAATATAAGTAATATTATAACTTTATATTACATTATTATGGTATTTTATTCTTATTAATAAAAATACTAATAACATTCCTATTTTATAATGATATTTATTATGTATTAATAATTATTAACTATTATATTTTTTAATTTTCTTGAATATTCCTTATCCTACCTTCAGAACCTAAACAATCACTCATAATTATATTAAATATATAACAGCATAAATATGATTGTAATTACATAATTATATATTATTATAATAATAATAATAATAAACATTATTGTTTATATTAATATTTATGTATGAATAGTAAATTATTTATATGAAATCCTGTAGATAAATCTATTAATCTTGAAATAATTTTGAATTTCTATAATCTAACAAGTATTTTATCTCATGAGCATAAATGTGCATAAATGCTATATATGAAGAATATTATAATTATTAATTAAACATTAATGATTTCTATTCATATTTATTATGGATTAATAATACATTACTAATCATTTGTTATATGAAAATTTTGTAGATAAATCTATATATCAAATCTAGAAATAATTTAGATTTTCTGTAATAATCTAATTGAGTGTATTAATAATTTTATCTCACGAGCATGAACATGCAAGATAAGGCAAGATTATCGTTACGCCAGAAAAGATGAACGAAATCCTGAGTCATTTTGACCGTTTGACTGTCATAAAGCGGGTCTTGGTCGGGTCAGTTTAGATAAAGTCCTTCATGATTTAACTGTCAAGTTGTTTGTAATCAGACAGGGAAACACACACACACACACACACACACACATAAATGTATATCACAGACACACACACATACAGCTTCGTCAGGCTTCGTCAGTGCTGCTGCGCCTCATAGAGGGGAAGCAGGTTGTGTGCTGAAGTTGTTGAACCATGTATTGCGGTTGTGTGATTCAGGCAGTGTTGTTGTGTGTTATATTGTGTGGTGATTGCGTGTGTGGCTGTATGCCAGCTCTTGGCGCTCTCAGCTCCTGTTTAATGACCCTTAAATCAGTCAAGAGTTTAATTTGATCTTCTAATCCTTCACTAATGAACAGAAACACACACACATCTCTCTTGCTCTTGTGTTTGATGTATTTTGGTAAATCAATCACAGTCGCCTTTACTGCATCAGCGAACTTATTTATATAAATACTTTAAGAAAAATAGCTATATAATATAAATATTGCTTAATTTTTATAGTATAATTAATTTTTATTTAATGATTATTTATTATTAATATTATTTAGTAATATTTTTATGTGTGTGTGTGTAAATGTGTTAATATGTATGGCTATAAGGTGGGTTCATGTGCCCCCTGGTGGTCAGAAATGGTAGTGCATATTTACACTAAATCAACATGATATGGAATTTGATCCTATTTACCTTTTAAAATAAATGTCTCTTGCCTGATAAGCATAATATGTGACCCGTGCTGTCAAAATGAGTCGGGCTGTTTTCGAGCTACAGGCAAAACAAACGAAAAATGTAAATTTTGGTCGAATTTGAGGTTTTCTCAAAAATGAGTTCATTAAGCCCTCGTCTAGCGATCCCAATGCTCCAAATAGCAATTAAACAGCTAAAGGTGTCTTTATTTGTATGTTTTCTGGTAGGGGTACCTTTCCTTTCTCCATGAAAAATGCCGTTTTTCTCCGCCCGCTTCTCGACGACTGGCGCGTTTCCCTCAGCACAAGTTTGGTATCGTTGTGAAGCACTTTGTGAATATTCATAGCGAATTCTCGATAGCATGAGTCTGAACCAATGAAATGTTATTTTAAAACTCATGCTGATGTAAACAAAACGATCTTACTCGCGCTGACTTACAGATCCGAAGCGCGCGAAAAAGACGCCTCAGACAGCGCGCGATCCCGGTATTCACCTTTACACAGAATTACAGTATTTCAGAAAATCTGTCTTGGCGAGTATTCACGCAAACATTATCTGTTATGTCTTAAGTGAACGTTTGGTTAACTGTTGAGGAAAAACAGCTTATGTGTAACATTTTATTAGGTCCGTGTGATACAGTAGGTCTTATCATAGGCTGTCTTGGCTTGTGCTAAATTTGATGTTATTAACAGGGATTTTAAGGTTTTATGGTTGCTAGGTGATTTTGTTTTGGAGCCTTCAACTCGATTTTTCTCAAAATTGACTTTGCTGACTCTATCGACTTCAAACAGGTGTAGCTCAGTCATTGTTTTGTCAGATTCCAACAAATCATACATCATTTTTGAAGGTTTTTAATAGAGAATGTGAAAATAACAATAACTCATTTGCTCATTGCGACTCATTTTGCCAGTACAGGTCACATGTAATGTAATAATGTTGGTTAATATTATAATTAAAGTCATTTTCTCTCTTCTCTCTCTCTCTTTCGCCTTCAGTTCTGCCCTCTTCACGTGACACACCCAGTCCGATAGATCCAGACTCCATCCAGGTTCCGGTCGGGTACGAGCCCGACCCCGCTGACCTCGCCCTCTCCAGCGTCCCGGGACAGGAAATCTTCGACCCTCGCAAGCGCAAATTCAGTGCGGAGGAGCTGAAGCCGCAGCCCATGATCAAGAAGGCGCGCAAGGTCTTCATTCCAGATGACATGAAGGTAAAAACACAAACATTAAACCATAAAGCACAGTGAAAAGTGATGATTATTATTATATCTCTCTCCCAATATTTGTGAAACAACAACAGTAATAGTAATATTATATTTTGTTAATGTTGTACAAATAAATGGTAATATACAGTAATATACTGTTAAACAATGCATTCTGGGTAATATTTGTCATTTTCGAGAAAGTAGCCTATAGGTTAAACAACAAATAATATTATCCAGAATGCAAAATGGTATTTTACTGTGTAAATTTGTTAAAAAATTAAAAAACTGCTATACTGCATTTAGATTTACATTCATCTTTTTTTAAAAGATGAATGTATAATTTTTGTGTCACCAGGAAAAATTCCAAACTGAATTGTGAGAATAATTATTTTTTTCTGATTTGTTTGTCTCTCCGTCTCCGAGCAGGATGACAAGTACTGGGCAAGGCGCAGAAAGAACAATGTCGCGGCCAAACGGTCCCGGGACGCTCGCCGGCTGAAAGAGAACCAGATCGCCATCCGCGCGGGATTCCTGGAGAAAGAGAACGCGGCACTCAGACAGGAAGTGGCCGACCTGCGGAAGGAACTCGGCCGCTGTAAGAACGTTCTGGCCAAATACGAGGCGCGACACGGCCCTCTGTGAGCCCCTCCCATCCCCACAAAAGCCCCGCCCACACCCACAAATGACCCGCCCCCCATGGACTTCTGCGTGCCCCTTTAAGAGGCGCCAAATTCTCCTTGAATTTTTTTCACATTTCTCTCTCTTTTCTCTCAATATTTGAGTTGACGTGTTTTTCGTTTGTGTTTCAGTGTCTGTCTTTCTCCTCTCAAGTAGGAATTTCACTTCTCTCTCTTTCCTTTTATTTGTTCGTTCGTCCATTTATTCCTTCGCCAACGATGGATCGTTTATTTGGAAATGATTCTACATGGTTCTCGTTTTCTCTGGAATGTTTTCAAACACGGACTGATAAATATTTTCCTCTCTTCTTGCCCTCCTGTCTGTCAATCATCCGCTCGGTCCATCCCCCTCTTCCCAGAGTCTCCGCCCACTTCCTGTTGCTCGAGCTTGTTTTTGTGTATATTATTGTATTTTAGTTGAATAGCTGTAATGCACCGGCACCTTTCGTTCTGTAAAGTGTGTGTATAACACTAGTTAGCATCAGAACACAATGTTTGTTTTCTGTTCTTTGTGTTTTGTCTGTTTTACTTTCATCATTACTTTCAAACCAACACCAGCGTAGTTTTTTGTGTCTTTCCTGTATTGTCCATGGAGCAATAAGCCTGAATCTCTTCAGAGGGCAAAACACATGAAATGTAAGCTAAATTCTTCTACTCTAAAGTTTCTGCAAAGCCTGTTTCATAGCGCCATCTTGTACTTGCTGTAGTGCAGAAACTTTCCCTCCAAAACTTTCCCTCCAAAACTGCTGAATCCATTATTTGTCTATCTTTCTTTCTCTCTCTCTCGCTCTAACTCCCTGCACTAATGCGTGTTTCACAATCTGATCTGGTGCAATGTTTCTACCTACACTATTAATCTGCCTGATATATTTATGGACTTTTTTTTGAATGGAAGATTTTTTTTCAAAAATATTCAGCTGTTAATTACTACTATTGTTATAGCTGTTCTTATTGTTATGGCTGTATAGTAATTTTTCCTTATTGTTTTACTGGATATTTCAGCATGATTATTGTTTCAGAGTTGCGGCCTCAAGCTAATTGTAAATGGGTCATTTTTTTTTTTTTTTTTTAGAATGGATGATTTTCTTTTTTTTACTATAATTTTTTTTCACCCACAGCATGTTTTAGAATTTTTGTTTGTTTATAAGTCAGTACAACAAAATAATATTTGTAGTGATTTTTTTTTCCTTTCGTTTTTGTAGCTTCGCGTGTCTGTCGGCTGTATGACTGTAATGAATGTGTTTGAAGAGGTTTTGAGGCGTTCGTTAAGCAGGACGGTGTTGTCTCAAATACTGTGGTTGAAACCCAATCAGTTTGTTTACTGCAGACCAAAAGATACAGCACACAGATTTATTGATAAAACAGAGTTTTAATGTTTATATATATATATATGAAAACTATTCTATAAGTTGCTTTTTTGTACAGTATTTTTCCTATATAATACTGTTTGAATATTTTCAAGGCACAACAAATCCAGAGTAGTACAAGAGAAATCTATGATAGCGTATATATATATCCATTACTCAGAGCTAAGTAACATAGAGTTTTGATATATTATGAAGTATATAACAGGGAGTAAAAGCGAAACCCGCGATTATGTCCTCTATTTTGGGCATTAAAAACCTTCTGCACCCTCAATTTTCAAATAGCCTTTAGTATTCTGTCTCAGGGAACGCTAGCAGCCGGACCTCACACCGTAACTCACAGCAACATAAAGATTATATATATGTATATTGTACAGAAAGTACATCAATAGTTTTTCTCCTATAGGGAGGAGCTGCAATTCCTCCATATAACTCACACTCTTGATGCTGTGTAATGGAGTTTCATTACACGCAGCATCCACAGTATTGCTATTGGTTCTTTGGATGGAAATCTAAAGGCTATGCTTTCTAGTCTATACAATTAAGTCTTTTTCACAGCAGAGTGTTGATAATGAATGTTTAGTGCGGCAGCTCTAAGAGCTTTTGCTTGGTTGAATGTTATAAAAGTCTTATTGTTGTCAATGGAGTCACTGGGTACGTTCAGACTAGTATACTACTACTATTTCTGCAGTACATAGTAGGCCTATGTATGTGCACAGTTTGTGAAAGTAGTAAGCTAGAAGTTACTTCTGGAACGTACCAGGTTTTTGTAGGTTTTTCTGATCTGAGATCAGTTTTTTTTCTTTCTGTTCTAATGGATGATACAGGGTTTAAAACCGAGACGACTGATCTCAGGTCAGGTTTGATTGCTGTTTCTGCTGGTGACTTCATTTTCAACAGTAACTGCCCCAGTTTAGGCCAAAATTCAGATGATTTGTATTGTTGAGGGCCGATTGGGGGCAGAAATGGCGCTGTGTTTTTATGTGTTTCTTTTAATTTCCCTTTATTTTCTCATGTCTGTTTTTTTTTTTTTTGTTTTTTTTTTGGTATAAATGCAGATGTGAGACGCGTGTATAAAGCCCTGTGTAGACTGTTTCCAAATGTACAAAACTTAAATAAATCCAGGATTAAGCCAAACCGTTTCTCGTGAATAATGCCCCATGAAAATACCTCCCTGAGGGCAAGAGGGAGGCCCAGCCAAGTTTTTAGCATTTCACTAATGTGTTCCTCTCCTTGTTAGATGGGAAAAGTATTATAGGTTAAACAGTCCTAGACCATCTTGAAAATCCAATTTATTCTGCCT
Organism: Ctenopharyngodon idella; assembly: GCF_019924925.1. Classification (NCBI taxonomy): domain Eukaryota; kingdom Metazoa; phylum Chordata; class Actinopteri; order Cypriniformes; family Xenocyprididae; genus Ctenopharyngodon; species Ctenopharyngodon idella. The sequence goes on along the minus strand of NC_067222.1, from coordinate 4,744,626 downwards.
TTACGTGCTATCAGACTTACCATAAATACAACTGTCCTAATCAGAAAATATCAACGAACTCTCAAATTGTGTGAAACTAGGGCAGCCCATACATTTTAAACATGATTATTGTCAGATTACCGAAATTTCGCAGGCACTAAAGCCTTTCAAGGTCTGTTCACTTGGCGGCCATATTTGCAACGCCTCCAGGCAGCTATTTCAGGCATTCCAAGACCAAGTCCTATCTATTTAAATGGGGGAATCCTGAAATCTCCAAAACTACTTAGTGAACTCAATTAAATAACATATTTCAAATCAGCAACAAAATCTGACATGAACTGTCCCATAAATGTGACCCTGGACCACAAAACCAGTCATAAGGGTCTTTTTTTTTTAAATTGAGCTGAATAAATAAGCTTTCCATTGATGTATGGTTGTTAGGATATGACAATATTTGGCCGAGATACAACTATTTAAAAAAATCTGGAATCTGAGGGTGCAAAAAAATGAAAATATTGAGAAAATTGCTTTTAAAGTTGTCCAAAAGTCCTTAGCAATGCATATCCACTCACAAAAATACATTTTTGATATATTTACAGTAGGAAATTTACAAAATATCTTCATGGAACATGATCTTTACTTAATAACCTATTAAATTTTGGCATAAAAGAAAAATCGATAAGTTTCCATGGATGTTAAAGGTTCTTCGTGAAACCATCAGTGCCAATAGAGAACCTTTATTTTTAAGAGTGTAGGACATTTCCGATAGCATGTGAAGGCAGCATTAGCATACAAACGTTTGGCCAACTCAATCTAGACTGTTTAGCAATAGATTGCATGAGCGGATAATCTTGTATTCATATAAATCTACCTTTAGATGCAATTCTAATAGCGTCCGTAATCTCATAAGGACAGGGAAGGACACAGCAGTGAGATTGTGGGAAACAAGTTGGCGTCTCCCTTTTGGTAAAATTCACTACCTCAGTACTGAAAGGAAGCTAGAACCATATTGAACCTGTTTAGTCCAGTGCCTTGAATTACCACAGACGATTTCACACTCATTTTAAAGCTTAAATTACTTGGACCGGATCGGACCTGCACGGAAAGGGCTCCCCACGCTGCTCCAATCAGCCCTGACAATCCCACCCCTTACTTTACACGTTCTCAAACACAGAACTCAGACGCTAGTAAAGCGCTGGTTCGTCTTGAAAGACCCACAGGGGTCGACGGGAAGGTGGGCCCAGAGAACCGCCGTATTCAAGGCAACACCTGCAAGACAGTCAAAGCTGGAGATGTTTGATCTTGTGTGTCATGCAATGGAAGCAGAAACCTGAATCTTTGCTCTCTGCTGCCACCTTTTGACCCCTTATCTCTCTGTACATTTAGTGTCCAATAAAGTCTTCAGTTTTCTCTCAAGATCTGTGCTTTTCTGTCTTTGTTCATGACTCTGAATGGGAGGCCCTGAAGCTATTATTTGTTCCATGCTTTAATAAAATTCAAAAGGGTTTTATCTGCATGAAAACATTAATGCTAACTTAGCATGAAGTGCTCTACACTGAAAGTAGCCTACATATTCATCAAGAAAAACAATAATTACATTTTAATTAAAAAAAAATAAAATAAATAAAGGTCAAATTCTAATACGTACACATTATATTACGAGTATGTTTTAGTTTAGAAGCCCAATGTTTACACAACAATGTTTAAAATGTTTCACTACCATGAAAAAATTTAAATTTTATTTGGAAAAGGTTTGTGCATTTTTGCCTTTAGATTTCTTTAATTAATGCCTTTGTCTTAAGATGGTACTTGTGATCAGTAAAGAGGAAATTAAATTTGGTCTCTTTCCTAATTTCTTTCCTAAAACTTCACAAAGTCAACATTAATGTATTAGATAATATGAAATAATAATATTTTTTCAGTATTTATTAATCCTTATGTGTGTGAATAAAATACAGTTGTTCGTTGTTTGTTCACGTTAGTTAGCAATTCATTAAATGTTACCAGTAACATTTTGATTTTAAAAATTAATTGAAAAATGGTTAATGAATAACATCAAAATTAATACATGATGTAGAAGTATTGTTTATTGTTAGTTGTTAAACGAGACCTTTCCTTAAAGGTACATCGTGTAACTTTTCACCCTCTAGCGGTTAAAACACAAAACTGCATGCATTTTGCAGAAGACATTGTTTTAGTTGTGCTTCGGCTTTGCGTGACTGTGCGGATGAATATGGTTATCCTACTGCTCATAAAACATTCACTACTAGGCTTAAAGGGATAGCTCACCCAAAAATGAAAATTATCCCATGATTTACTCAGCCTCAAGCCATCCTAGGTGTATATGACTATTTTCTTTCAGACGAACACAATTGGAGAAATATTTAGAAATATCCTTGATCCTCCAAGCTTTATAATGGTAGTGAAGGGGGGGCGAGATTTTGAAGCCCAAAAAAATTCACGCCCTGGAAAAAAATATTAACCCCCTGGAGGAGTATGGATGATGGACGAATTTTTTTGATGGATGGATTTACTTTTATGATGGATGAACGCATGTTTATTTATTTATTTTTTTTGCTCCAAAATGAATTTAGATGGAAAGGATCTCAAGCTGACTAGCTGAAGACGTTACTGTAGCTTTACCCATTAACTTCATTGAAAATACATTCCAGCACAGTGCTACAACAACCATAATGAAACAAGCCATCATAATAGATTATGCTTTACGATAAACCGTGTTGGAAAGCTACATATGGCAATTTATCTGTTCAATAAAATACCTCACTCACCTTTTGAGTAATAAAAACGCCATCTCCGCGTCGCTCTTTTTGCCATCAGATTATGTTCGTTTGTTTTGAACGGGTGATTTCCCAGAGGTTGGAGATTTAGCTGCTGCTCCATGTCAACCTTTCACGCTCGTTGTAACAACTGACCTACGCCGTTCCCACAACATACAGGTGCTGGTCATATAATTAGAATATCATGAAAAGTTCATTTTTTTTATTGTAAATTATTTTAAAAAATGAAACTTTCATATATTCTAGATTCCCTACATGTAAAGTAAAACATTTCAAAAGTTATTTTTTTTAAATTTGTTGATTAGAGCGTACAGCTAATGAAAGTCCAAAATCCAGTATCTCAAAATATTAGAATATTTACATTTGAGTTTCATTAAATGACCATCCCTACAGTATAAATTCCGGGTATCTCTTGTTCTTTGAAACCACACTAATGGGGAAGACTGCTGACTTGGCAATGGTCCAGGAGACAATCATTGACACCCTCCACAAAGAGAGTAAGTCACAGAAGGTCATTACTGAATGGGGTGGCTGTTTACGGAGTGAAATATCAAAGCATATTAAATGCAAAGTTGACTGGAAGGAAGAAATTGGGTAGGCAAAGGTGCACAAGCAACAGGGATGACTGCAAGCTTGAGAATACTGTCAAGTAAAGCCGATTCAAACACTTGGGAGAGCTTCACAATGAGTAGAATGAAGCCGGAGTCAGCGCATCAAGAGTCACCACACTCAGACATCTTCAGGAAAAGGACTACCAAGCCACTTCTGAAACAGAAACAACGTCAGAAGCATCTTACCTGGGCTAAGGAGAAAAAGAACTGGACAGTGAACAGTGGTCGAAAGTCCTCTTTTCAGATAAAAGTAAATTTTGCATTTCATGTTGAAATCAGGGTCCCAGAGTCTGAAGGAAGACTGGAGAGGCACAGAATCCAAGCTGCTTGAAGTCTAGTGTGAAGTTTCTGAAGTCAATAATGATTTGGGGGGGCCGTGACGTCTGCTGGTGTTGGTCCATTGTGTTTTATCAAGTGCAAAGTCAATGCAGCCATCTTCCAGGAGATTTTGGAGCACTTTATGCTTCCATCTGCTGACAAGCTTTATGGAGATGCTGATTTCCTTTTCCAGCAGGACTTTAGCACCTGCCCACAGTGCAAAAACCACTTCCAAGTGGTTTGCTGACCATGATATTACTGTGCTTTATTGGCCAGCCAACATGCCTGACCTGAATCTATGGGATATTTTCAAGAGAAAGATGAGAAACAGTTGATCCAACAATATACAGATGATCTGAAGGCTCAATAGTGCCTCAGCAGTGCCACAGGCTGATCACTTCCATGCCACACTTCACTGATGCTGTAATTTGTGCTAGGAGCAAGTCATTTGCTGTAATATGTGCTGCCGACCAAGTATTGAGTGCACAAATGAACATACTTCAAGGAACTTGAACTTTTCTGTTTTGCAAATCCATTTTTTGATTGATCTTAGGAAATATTCTAATATTTTGAGATACTGGATTTTGGACTTTCAATGGATTTTGGACTTTAAATCATCAAAATTTAAAAAAAAAAACTTTTGAAATGTTTTACTTTACATGTAGGGAATCTAGAATATATGAAAGTTTCATTTTTAAAAATAATTTACAATAAAAAAATGAACTTTTTCATGATATTCTAATTATATGACCAGCACCTGTACATGCGTCAAACTAGCCGGAACAACTTTACTCTGTTTACAGATATGACGAGACACGCACGGGCGAGTGACGATTTACGAATGTGCAGTTTCCCGCGAAAACCATCCCGACAGGTCTAAACTAAACACGTATAAAACAGGTTTAACATAGTGAATCAGGGTAAGACAAAAACATGTTATGGAAGAAGGTTTGATGTATTAACTTTGTTAATGTTAAACAAAAAAGTTGCATTAAAAAAAATCTACTTTAAGATTATATATATAAATAGGGGTGTTGAGGTAATTTGAAAAGTTACAAAATCAGTACGTTTCACTGTAAAAAATGTTTAAGTTGTAGATAAAACAAAGAATTTGCTGTTTATTTGTAATTATTTGTGAAATGTACTAGCTATTTCTGAATGAAAATTTGTTTTTAAATAAATCCTGCACAAAATTTATTTCAGTGTTTGAAAGCAAAAGAATAAATATAAAAGAAAAGTGCAGTAGTGACCATTTAAAAGTCTTCATCTTGCCATGTGTGAAACTTGGACTAAGCCACAATACTCCAGATTAAACAAACACATACACGAGAATTGTTGTTACTGCTTTCATTTATTAACACTTTAGAAACTTTTTCAGTATTGGACACATTTAGTCTTTATAGTAACACCACCACCAAAACACCAGAATGATGTATGATGAGAACATCAGAAGCATTAGAAGACGTTTCATATTTAGATTTGAAAAGGCCAGTGCTGAATCATGTGCCAAAACAGGATGTAGAAAGATTTTACAAAAGTCTGTCCCAGAGTACAAGAGCTGGTCAAAATGACTCTGTTCATGCAGTCCGAACACATCTCACCAAACACCCCAAATCATAACAATGAAATGCTGCGTTCTCGTCATGTCAGGATTACAAAAGTCAAAATACTAAAACATTAATTCACCTCTATGCTACTTTTATTTTTTTTATTTAAAAATCCATCCTGTAATTACGGATTTAAAAAAGACATGAATGGTTGTACTAGTCAAACTGGTAGGTCTAACTGAATATTCCAACATGACGGGAACGCACCTGAAGAATAAGCATGTGTTATCAACCTCAGTGATAATATTACAAAACAAAAGCTGTTGAGCAAAACACTTAAATATGCGAGATAGCTGCGATCCAGACCTCGGGGTTTAGCACTTTTTAAAAACATCTGAGTTTCCACCCAGTGGATCGCAGCGTTTCCTGAATCCCAACAGATCAGTGCTGTAACAGAACTGCAAAGTCAACTGAACAGCGACTTTTAAAGAGCGCAGCCGAACGCATTCACAGTGTCACAGCGTCTTCTGCAGAAACGCTTCAGAAACCAACGAGGGTCCTTGGAATGATGATGATGCCTACTAAAGAACACGATTTCCCATGATCCTCTGAAACTCACTCTAGTCTCTGAATATAGGTAGTTTATTGTGCATGATGGGACGATGACCATCTGTCGATATCTCAATCTCATATACGGTTAACAAGTGAATCTCACGAAACTTGCCAAAAACAGTCATATTTCACAGTTTCATGACAATTAAGCATATTTCCGATCTTATATATATATATATATAAAAAGAGATGCACCGATACTAAATTTCTCCACCGATACCGATAGCAGATTATTCAATGTGATATCTGCCGATACCGATAGTTTGGGGGTTCTGCCTTTTATACCTTCTTTTAAATTAATGATAATTTCATTATAATTAATAATTAATCATTATATTTTTAATTATTATATTTTGAAAGAAATGCAAATAAAAACCTTATTCTCTCCATTTCATCAACTTGTTTCAGAGTAACTGGTATCAGTTATAAACAAACACATTACTCAAATTAATATTAACACACATTAACTAAATTTGGAAGATTAAATTAATATTTCTTAACTTTCTGAATGTTATTAATTCATATAATTACTATTAATTTTGAACATCAAACTGGTTTATTAGCATTTTCTTCACACAAAGCACAAATTTAGTGAATTTTGCCTGCCATCTTTTGATTGACAGGATATATCGGCCCTGACTATTGGCTGTTTTTAAACTATTGGCCGATAGTGTGAAAATTTGCTTTATCGGCTGATACCGATATAATTGAAAATATTAGGCTCAAGTTTCTTTTGATTTTGGGGTAAAATATGACCTGTTTTTGTCAGATTCATCATAACAGATACTGGATGTCATTCTATCTTCAAGTCATAACCAGCAGGAATCGAAACCATGTCTTTAAGGAAGTTCAGGCGGTGAAATAAACATCCTATAGCATAGTAGACCTGGTTGTGCTCGGCAGCGTTTCTATCCGCCATCATCCCATCAGCCTCTCAGCAACAATATTTCAGATGTGACGGAATATCAAACACAAGTGGTTCTTCCTGTTAGAAAAGTGCCGCATAGAAAAAAAGCTCCGTGCAGCACTTTCAAATCCTGCTGAAAGAGCAGAAACACGGCAAGAGCGTAGAAAACCACCAGCACTTTGTAGAAAACAACTAGCTGTACGTCTGAAGTAAGTTGAGATGCAAAAATAGATCTGATACAGAAAGTTGCAAGAATAAAGCAAACTAATTCACTACAGATGATATGAAACAACTACAGAGTGTGTGCGTGTGTGTCAGAATGCACAGAAAAATCATTACATATCAGACACAATTCATCTGCTTTCAGTGGAATATATTTACATAATACTGACGAACATGGCATTGCCGTGTTGTTGCAGCTGTGGCAATACTGCGACACACACACACGCACACTTCGCTGATCCAAGTTGGTTAGAAAACCGTAAACATTGCATGGTCGTACTGGTAAACGATGGTGTTCGGAGCATCCGGACGAGACGATCATGGTGTTTTGGTGATAAAGCCAAGAGAGAGAGAGATGTCAACAGTGATGAGGAAGAGCTCGGGCTGGAGGTGCTCAAACATCCCTGATGTCCTCCAGAGCGGGGCTGCGGTACAGGTACTTCCAGATGGCGTAGTAGTGGATGGCGGCTGCCAGCGCCACGAACACGTGCCAGATGGCGTGAGCGAAAGGAATTACGCCATCAGATTTGAAGAAGACGACACCCAGGCAGTAGACGAAGCCTCCGAACGCCAGCTCGTACAGCCCGTCTGTGTTACTCTGTTCAAAACAAGAACGAAACACATGAAAATCATTCAGTAAAGTTTTGATTTTACCCATTTTTATCATGCACCAGCCAAAAAATCCTAGTCGTAGCCCACTTTATTTCCAACACAGATGGTTAAAAGATAATTTAACGATATTTTGACACATTTTTGTAGGCCGAAACAAAGAAACGGATATGCATTTTAACACTTCAGTGGGTTTTTTGAATGGGTTAAATGCCTGAAATAATGTGTGTGGAGGACAAGATATTTTCATGTTTTATTATACAACATGAAATACATCAGTAATACCTTATTTAAAGCTTTTACTTAAATACAGTGAGCTGCGTCCCAATTCAGAGTCTGCATCCTTCAAAGGCTGCATTTGGAGGCCGTATGCTTCACAGCAACGCAACGAAGGCTGTCCCAATTCGAAGGCTCCTTTGAATGCGGTCTACAAATGGCACACTTCAGGGCTTTTCACACTTGAAATAGTTAACCCTGGGTCATTCTAAACCCCGGGTAAACTGAATCCTGGGTTATCTTGCACGTTTCACACTTCTCACAACTTACCCAGGGTTAACAATTAATCCTAGGTATTCATAAGCTGATGTTTCACATTGTACATTCCTAAACACTGGGTTAATGTTCTTATTTGCATATTTGTGGTGTCAGTGTCATTGTTTGGATAAACACAGCATGTGACCTGTTTACATAGCTCTAGTATTGCGTGTCCTCATGTTGCCGACTGTACAATCGAGTTTATACTGAATGGACATTTCGGACTATAAGGGGACTCTACTTCACTCAAATTGTCAAGTTTTCTGTCAGCATTTGACATTTTTCCTCTCAAATGCTGAATTTACTGTTTATACACAATGCGCAGTAGGGTTGTGACGGTGAGGAAATTTTCCCACCGGTTAATCGACGTGTGACCACACCGGTAAAACTGGTATCACCAGGATAGGGGGAGGGGGTGTTCCCTCTTGCACCTCGCTAATTTGAAAGCGATAGTAAAATGCGCAAGGCCGCACGGGCATTCATAATGGTGTGGAGCAGAGAGAGCTTTTTCAATTAATTCCTCAACTTCCATAGGAAGGAACTGAAAAAGCTCAGTGCCATTTGAATGTCGCATTTTACTTTCGCTTTCAAATTAGCGCCAATTTAGGGGCGGCAATTGCTTGAATGGGTGGTTCGTTATAATTAATGAAAAACACAACAACTAGAAAAACACAACTAATCCTTTGCAGGTTCCCTATTAGTGCTGGGTTTAAATCCAAAATACTGCAAAAATCATCTTGTCAGTAAGCTCCTCAATCATGATAAATGAAATCTGATTCCAGCTGCTGGTCTGTGCTGCGACTCTCGTTCGGCTGAAAGAGTTGTTGAAGCTTAGTGATGGTGATGTTGAGGTCATGCAACTGTAGTGTAGTTCGTTTATAGCCTACTACATTTAGCTTTTTACTTCTGCCGACTGTATTTAGGCTTTAAAATTTATAAACGGTGTTTATTTGATGAACTAAATGTGTAAGAATCAAACTTTTGCTGGTCTCAGAGCTTATTTTCTGCAATAATCCAAAAGCTAATTGAAAAATCCTATTGGGTTTTTGTCGAGGGAACCAGAGTGGTGCGAACTTACGAGTCGGCCTACAAAAATATGTCATTACTGCAGCACTCTATATGCAACTAATACAAAAAAAAAAAAAAAAAAACACACATGCAAACACGCTGCTTGTGTTAATAACAAATGTAGTACCTTTTTTTACAAACAATTTAACAGATATTGTGCTTGAAAGTATAATCTGAACATAATACATTTAGCTTTTAATTAAAGGTTATGTTGTTCATTTCCAACTTCTTGGGCTTTGCATGCAGGGAGATTTATTTAGTGTCTCTCCATTGCATCCCAAACCACAAGGTGGCGTCAGACGGGACACATGACAATTGCTTCCTAATTCAATTGTCTAATAACCTGCCATTATATATTATAAATATTGTTGGCTCTTTGTTCCTCTTTTGTAAGTTGCTCTGGATAAAATCATCTGGTAAATGCATAAATATAAACATGTAATGTTTACAAAACAGAACCGCTGTATGCAAGTCTTTATTGTATTGTTTTATTATACTTTATGTGAAAGAGTGAATCTCACAAAACCTGTCAAACCATGGCTGGTTTGTTCTAGAAGTTATTAAGAAAATTAAGTGTATTTTAGGGCTTTTTTTGTTACATTGTTTTCATGACAATTAAGCATGTCATGTTCTCATTATGAATAGGCAAAATGCTTAAGAATAGGCATATAAATAACATCACAACATCATTTTTTAGTCAAGATCTTGTATTGGCAATGCAATTCGTCATGCTCCCTCCCAACTATTCTTTCACAATATGAGCCTGATGAATCTTGACATTGTCATTGAATTTTGACAACAATTTTGCCATCAAAATAAATATGAATATCCAATATATCAGCTTTAGCCTTATGTAATTAAAATTAAAACATTTAGGCCTACAATCTGTTCTGCTTCCCCTGCAGTGATTCCTATTACACGTTCTTTAATTCGTCAAGTTAATTAGGGTTCTGCTAATTAGTACTTGGCCTTTAGAAGCACATGTAGAACTCAGACTGGCTGCATCCTAAATCGCATATTTCCTTACTATATAGTAGGTGAAAAACAGTATGTGACAAAAGAAGTATGTCTGAATTCACAGTACTCAAGAGTCTGCAAAAAGTCCCCTTTTATGATGGACACTTTACTATCCCATAAGGCCACAGGAGAGGATTTGTAAATGGCAGTGAAGCGACGCAACTGACGCTGGTAAGTCACATGATAATAACAACATGGTGAATGTAGTACGTCTGGATTACATCCATACTATATAGAGCAAGCTTTAACGCTAGCAAAGTACTTATTCAAAATAAGTACCTACTCAAGAGAGTATGCAAATTCGGACGCAGCCATTATCTTGATGAGCTCAACAGGAAATGAGCTCACACACTCACCATTGATGTCACTACCAGAGCAGGAAAGAAGCCCATGGTCAAGTAAAACGCCAACTCCACTAACTTATACCTGCACAAACACACAAAACACAGACTTTATCATCAGACATGCATTCAAGGACATGAACAAGTAAAAAAATGTTATTAATGTTATTATTGTTGCTTTAATTGTCTAGTTTGTGCATGTTTAATTATCTATTTTGTCACATTTTATACACATACGCCTTAAGAAATTATTTATTTGCAATAAACCTGCCTTTAAAAAAAAAAAAAACACTTAGGCCTAAATTTAATATTTGTGCATTTAAAAAATGCTGTATGTCATTGGGACTTTAAATTGCGAAATAATTGTGGTAAAAAAAAAACAACAACAACAACAAAAAACAATCACAACCGAGTTCTACATTCAACAAAACATAATTTAACACTTTGTGTCAATTATTAATCTTGGCCATAATGAAGATAAGATGTCAGAGTAAGTCAGATACAGTATAAGACATTAAGTTGAAGTCAAACGTACTTTTCGTGGTAGTTAAACACATAGATGGTCCCGGCTGCCGCCATCAACCAAACAAACCAGCGCATGTGAGAAGCGAGCGGCCCGAGCTCCCGGAGATTGAGCCTGCAGGAACACAAACACACACACCCCCTCATTAGTGCTGCATTCATCACAGAGGAATGTGTGTAACCGTTACACACACCCTGATCCATCCCTGACACTGCATGTCAATTTTGAAGTCAATCAGACCAACAGTTGTGTAGCAAATTTCATGTTTTGTTCAATTATAGCGCCAGCAAGTGGTGCAGTCCCAGCGCTTTTTTTTTTGTGTGTCCTCAGAGTGCCCCCATACATAAGAGTGTCAAATTTGTTGAAAATATTTTGTTTGGGAGTTATAGACATTTATACATATGAACACATAAAAAATTACCCACATCTGACTTTAACTGCATTTTTTCCCCACTTACTATAAAAATTGACATTAGTATATAGTCAACAAACTATGTTTTCGATTTCCATATGGTGGTTTCATCTTGATCGTACTAACGTTTTTTTAAGACGTTTTTTTTTTCGCGAATGTTGTTTAAAAGCTAAAACACAACGTTGCACTAACCATAAGCGAAACCTAGCATATTTGGTGTCGTTGGCCTCAAAAAGGATTCAGGAATCCAAGAAGATGACTCCCATGAAAATAAGTCAACCACATCCAAAGTTATAAGCATGTAAGTATTATTTTTCACCACTAGGTGGCGCTGATCTGAAGCATCTCAGACTCCTTCAGGGCATGGTGCCGATGTCCCATACAGAGTTTTATAATGATACCTTCATCCATTCGTAAAATACAGCATTTTACTACAGAATTCAAAATTGCCAACGCTCAAAATGGCCGATATGGGAAAATTGCATATCATTCGACTTGGCATGACGCCCTGAATGTAATGAGACTTTTTATGATTTTTGGACAAATCATTCAGAAGTTATGAGAAAAAATAGCCATTTTTTGTATCTCCGGACCAGTAGGTGGTGCTGTGCTGAAACGCAGCTTGTAACCTCAGGTCATGTTTGTGATAACATGGACCAAGTTTGGTCTGAATACGATAAAGCGCTGAGGAGATACAGCCTTATTGCTATTTTCACAAGCGCTACGTAAAATTCGTTTGCACATTTTCCGAAAACGGTTTGACAAATCAACTTGAACTTTTTGTCAGCATGGTCAGAAGATGATCAGATTCAATTTTCGTGAAAATCGGAGCAACAGCCTAGGAGGAGTTAAAAAAAAAGTAGGTTTTTCTGAAAATTCAAAATGGCGGGAATTTTGTTTCTAGCCCTTACGGTTCAAAAGTTATTAGCATAAATATAAGTGCAAGTTTGGACAGGTGGTGGCGCTAGAGGGACTGAGTTAGAGACTCCAAATTTGCAGTTCAGACTGCCCTCTATCTGTGTGCCAGATTTCAAAACTTTCCAGCAAGCAGTTTTATGGGCTACAATAGACTTCCAGGGTGGAAGAAAAAAAAAGAGGAAGAAGAAGAAGTGGAAATTGAATTTGTTGATATTATTTAATGGACCTGAGCTAACATGAACTGTATATAATATTGCAGATACTTTTATATACAAGCATTTGGTTACACTTTATTTTAAGGTGTCATTGTTCCAGTGTAATTATACATGTGAGTACTGAATAATATTAATTAATAATGTACTTAGTATAGGATTAGGGTTTGTTTTAGGGTTAGTCATGTTTAATTATGCATAATGTACTGTTACTACTAACAGTAAGTGCATGTACTGTAAAATATGTAACAGGGACACTGTAAAATAGTGTTAGCAGTGTTACCGGTGTGTGTATATTTTACAACAGCTTTGAACATGGCTCATTAAATTATATTTTAGAGTTGGAACGTGTCCATTTTATAGTTTTAAATGACTGATAATACTGTTAAAAAACTAAACATGAAGATGTTACCATGAGTTACGCATGGTTTTGTGTCCTTTCACTCAGTGACCGGCGTTAATTAAAGATGCTCTGTAACAGGAGATAAATCTCACTTCACTTTTGTGTTTGTGTCTGAATTATTCACACTTGCAGAGGAAAGTGAGCAAACGCTGCTTCCGCTTCAGTCATGTCAGACTGCTATATCAAAAATGTTGTGCTACCAGATTACTGACATAACCGAACATCATCAAAATGAGACAAAAATAACACTGATATTTACACTATTACTTCACTTCCGCAAGTACAAGATGCTAGACTGGAAAATACTGTGTCAGAAATGAGGAAATTCATCGTTTGTGGATCAAAAGTCACAGCAAAGACATTTATAACGTTTCAAAAGATTTCTACTTCAAATAAACGCTGTTCTTTTGAACTTTCTGATCATCAAAGAATCCTGAAAAAAAATGTATCACTATTTTTCACAAACATATGAACTGTTTTCAACACTGATAATAATCAGAAATGTTTCTTGAGCATCAAATCAGCATATTAGAATGATTTCTGAAGGATCATGTGACACTGAAGACTGGATTAATGATGCTGAAAATTCAGCTTTGAGCAATAAATTACATTTTAACATGTATTCACATAGAAAACAGGTATTGTAAATTGTAATAATATTTCACAATATTACTGATTTTACTGTATTTTTGATAATAAAACCAAAAAACATGGTCATTTATATATAAACCTGGTCATTTTTTAATGTAGCTCAGTGTTTTAAATTTAATATCAATAAATATGTATAAAGAAACCATACCATGGTGTATAAGAGGCAGCAATGAAGAAGTATATGACGACCCTATCACACATGTGGAAGCAGTGCTCCATGGTCCTAAAAGAGAAAACACACAGGAAACTATATAAGACACAATTCAATGTGCGGTCACTGTAGAATTTGTGTACTATATACCAAAGACTTTATACATACAAAGATGGGACACTCATATTACTATGAATGGAAGAAAGTGCAACACGCAATATAGCAGAATAAGCCCCGCCTTCAAAATAGAAGAGCCAATCGGCAGTTGGTAAAGCGTTTGAGACATGGGCTTATGATTGCACATGCGCATCATCTGATTCAGCCTGAAAAATGCAGTTTTTTGTCATGATTCGAGCGTTTAGAAAAAAAATTTATTAGACAGCTGTTGTCAAATTTCACTGGTGATTTCATATATGAAATTTAATCGTAAGCTTTGGAGAATTTGATGTTTTCCCATTCAGAGAGATAGTAGCTGCACTTACATGACTGAAATAGCTGAGGTGTTTCAAAGATGGCTGACTGAACGTCTTAAAAAGGACTTCAAAGATGGCCACCGAGTGAATAGTTGCATCCCAATTCACGTACTTATGCACTATTCTATAACGTTTTTATATATAAATAGTCCAAGTAGTGTGTTCACACTGAAAAATTCCAAAAAGAAACAGTACACTTTAAATACCCGGATGATGCACTAAATTAACAGAAAAAATAAAGTGTGGAATGTTGGACACTTCATGCACTCAACTGTCGCAGCTTTAATTACATAGTGGAGGGGAAGGGGAGGGATCAGACTCTGATGTTAAATGACAAAATAACCTTATAAAATTCACACACTACATGGATGAGTACATAATGTATAAGTGCATAGTGTGTAGTGCGCAACTAATGTCTTAAAGGGACTTCAAAGATGGCCGACTGAATGCCTTAAAGGGATTTCAAAGATGGCCGCAGAGTGAATGTTTTAAAGGGACTTCAAATATGGCCGCCGAGTGAATGTCTTAAAGAGACTTCAAAGATGGCCGACTGAATGCCATGAAGGGACTTCAAAGTTGGCCGACTGAATGTCTTAAAGAGACTTCAAAGATGGCTGCCGAGTGAATGTCTCAAAGGGACTTTGACCATGTGCACTAAAATTTCATATTTTGATGCATATTAAAGTTGATCAATGGAGCATCTAGAGAATTGCTCTCATTTTGATGATTTTGAATGAACATGCATAAAGTTTAAAGTATAGAAGAATGCAAACTTTAAAAGTTAAATGGTTTACAACGTCATGAGATCTGAGTTTTTAATGCAGTTTCAGTAGTGACTCTTGTACACAGGGCTTAAATTAACACTCGCCAAATGCCAAATGAGAGTAAAAATCGGCGTTGGCGAGTATATGAAACTGTGTCAATCGCCAGTTTTAGGAATTCCATTTTTAAGAATTCTGACAATGTGGTGTTATGAGAACATGAATGTAAATGAAACTCGGGACAGTTTACAGGCCAGTACTGCATCATCGTGAAAGTTTAAGCCTCGACAATTTAAATATTCAAGCACAAGAAGATGCAAAAGGTAGCTCATTTCATAACTCGCACACTGTGTGGAAAGTTTAGTATACGGCACACACACATCCGAAGTGCGCACACAGAAAGCCGCTTCTCAGACAGTGTGTAAATACTAAATTGAGCTCTCTTTCACATTTTCTTGCACTTGAGCGGACAAATTCACACAAAATTATGTCAAAAAACAGTGAGTATCCTAGTAAACAGTCAATTATGTCTTAAGTGAACATAAACAGTCTAAAAAGTACATGCAGGTGTATCAGTTTATTAGATCCGTGCATTTGCTCTTAAAGTTACAGCAGCCTAATATTCCTGCTGATGTCATTTTTTAACGCTAATCAAACAACAAAGGACAAAGAAAGTCACTCTCTGCTCCTTAATGAATAACTTTTGTAACTTTAATAAGGATTAATTAATAAGGATGTTTAATTTATACAGTGAAGACTATGCAGTATTTTTACATTTGCTTACTTTATTACATTTCTGTACCTAAAACTACTGTCAGATCTACCTGAATAACCTGAAAAGCACTGTTTATTTCATTTGTATCTTTGTTATATTGTATTTATTTGTGCTTTTGCTTGTAATTTGATTATTTTTATTTATTTATTTATTTTTTTACTGACTGTTTACTTGTGTTTAAAAAATGTTTTAAATTTATATTAGTTTGGCTAGTAGCTTTAGCTGTGGTATCGATATTGGAATTGATAACTGTGAATTTTCACTGGTATGTAAAATTGTGTCATTACTGCCTGTTTTTGCAAAAACTTTCTTAAGTCACTGGCCATTGGCAGGTGTGGCAAAAGGTTAGTTTTAGGCCCTGCTTGCACACCATTAATACATTTAAGGTGTTCGATCTTGCATTTAAATGTAGTCGTCACTCCCCAGAGTCTGTTGTGAGTGTCACCTTGATGTTAACCGACCCGTACAATGGGAAACATACCTCATGTGGCTCTTTTTCCAGGAAATTATGTGAAAGACAGTGGAGACGAGGAACAGTGCGATCAGGCCCATGCCGTAGACCCAGGCTGTGATCCGCTCCCAGCGGTCATCTGACAGCCGGTGTAACAGGGCCATTCCCACAAATGCCGGCACGATAAGGAACTACAGAGACAGACAGAGAATTTAAGACAGGGGATCGTTTGGGGACAAAATACGCATTTAACTCTTTCCCTGTCAGCGTTTATTAAAAAAAGTTTTCAGTCAGTGTCAGCATTTTCGATCATTTTCACAAAACTTGTTGTAAGAATATATGAGCATGCAATATATCAAAAGAAAGAACATAGCCTCTGCTTTTAAACAAGAAAAAAAAAATAATTTTAGCATTATGCATTTTTTTTAAATCAACATTTGAATATGTGTAAGTTTCATAAAAAAACACATTATGATCAAAAAGCTGTGAAAATCACATTTTTGTCAAAGACTATGATAAAAACATAATGGAGTAGATCGCATTTATCAACACACCCAGTCATGTGTCACAGTCATAAACCTCTTCCCTTTTTTGAATTGTGTGCTGTTTAATGTTTGATAATCGCGTTATTTGAGCAATGCTTCTATCGCTTGTTTTTGCTTCTTCTTCACTCGTGTTTTGATCCAAAGATTCTGTACTTCAAAACTTGTTGGATTGATCTACACCAACAAAAAAAAATGCTGTTTAATGATTTCGTTTATGGCACTTCTCATTAATTTCTATGGTATCCACAAACAGTAATTGATTGTGGCACAACTCTGAACTAAATTCAATGACGTCAATGCTGTAATGTGATCGGTTATCAAAGCACACGTGATACAAGTTAGCCTTTATGCTTTCTCCAATGGTAGAGCCAAGGACCCTCGTATCTCCCAATAATAAGACCATCCAAAATTCTGTCAATGGCAGGGAAGCGTGTCATAAATGATGGAATATTCCGTCAATGGTGTGGAAAGCGTTAACATGGCAACATTTGGGAGCGTCACATCACATCTTCATGACTCCAAATGAGTGCTTAGTTGGATGGATTTAGTTCTGTTAGTCAAAGAATGAATATTTGTTTACCGCATGGGTGTAGCAGTTGGCCGCGTGTTCGTAGCATGTGGGCTGGTAACGGCAGTTTGCAGCCGCCCGAGTGTTCATAAACCTGAAACACAACAAACAGTGAATTCTTGTTTAACAATGGAGCGGAAAACACAATGATTACTTCTGATTTGGACCAGTGTTATTATCATGAACTATAACTACTTAAAGGATTAGTTCACTTTAAAATGAAAATTTCCCCAAGATTTAATCACCCTCAAGTCATCCTAGGTGTATTTGGCTTTCTTCTTTCTGATGTTATATTAATAAATATCCTGACATGTCCAACCTTTATAATGGCAGTGAACGGGACCAACGAGTATGAAGCTCAAGAAAGTGCTTCTATCCATCATAAATGTACTCCACAAAGGGGTTAATAAAGGCTGATTGTGTTCATCAGAAAGAAGAAAGTCATATACACCTAGGATGGCTTGAGGGTGAGTAAAGCTTGGGCTAATTTTAATTTTAAAGTAAACTAATCCTTTAAAAAAACATTTACGTTAATTGAAATAAAATAAATGTTAACTAAATATTTCAGTTAGTTGCCAAGGCAATATTTCTAATTTACATTTAGTTTAAGTCAAAGTACTAAAATTACTAAAAGTGAAAATAAAACTGAAATAAAAAAACAAAAAAAAAAAAACAAATACAAACTGACAAAAACACAACAAACAGACTAACTAAATTTTAAATTTAAAAAAATAATACTACTATATTACTATAATTATGATACTAAAACAGCACTATTATAACATTTTTCTAGGTAGACACAAATGGAAGGATGGGAATTATTTTGTAGTGACCAAGAGTGTTAAACAATTTGTCTAAAAAATAATTTCTATAGATAAATGAGGAACATAAATGCTTTCAAATGTTTCACACTACAACATTTCCACATAATAATTCAAAATCAAATTAAGCAATCATTTACACTTCTGTATCTGTCTAAAAAACAGACACCACCCTGTGACTCAATCAGAGCCATTTTTGCCATTTCTGCCCGATCTTTCTCCATCGTTGATGGGTTAAGCAAACTCATAATCTGCAGCGTGACTTATACAGATGTTTGGTTTTGTCAGGTGTGTTTGTTTGTTTGTATCGTAAACTCCTCAACGGATGCAGCAATGATGTCAAACATGGTGGCGTCTGATGCAGTGGTGCGTGCTCATTAAAAACACACACACACACATCCATATCCATACTGCATTCCCTCCATCCCTACACCCATGCAGCCGAATCCTGACACTGCTGATGTTTGAAGAAGAGATATCAGAACATGAACTGAGAAAAACCCACCATCAGAACTCAAGAATGAGTCTAGGAGTCAGTATAGAGGCAATAAATAGACATGCTCTGATATCTATGCAAAATCTGATCTCTGAACAGAGCATGGTCAGTAAACATCTTTACTGGCAGGACACTCAATGTACAGTATGTTCTGATCATTGCATTAAGAATTATAGTCTGATCTCTCTGATTAGAGTCAACAGAAACAGTTGATCTGATCTCTAAACAGAAAGTCAATAACTGGCTTGAGATGCACTGAAATAAAGCATGATCAGACCACAACATGAGCTGGATATGTGTGCATGATCTGATCTCTGCATTAAGAATAGAGAAAGTCTGATCTCTGGATATGGAGTGAATGGTGTAGAGACAATATAAGCACATACTATCTATCAATGCATGATCTGAATAAATTAATAAAAGCACCATGTATGTCAGTGCACGGTCTGATCTCAGTACAGCAGACAATCGATACAGATGCAGGATCTGATCTCTTCTGAACAAACAGACACAATTAATGAACAACAAACAAATAACCAACCATAACAGACAGATCACATTGCGTTGTAATAGTAACAGCACGTAATCAGACCCGTTAGTTAGCTGGCTAGCCTCTGTACTCACCTCTGGAAACTATTCACCCTCTTCATCTCGCGAATACACAAATAAAAACAGTAAACGAATCAGATGATGAAAATGAATCAGATGTCCGAGGCCTGCAGCAAAATCCCCATTCACAAAAAAAAATCAATCCCAGACCGAAACAAAACTCGGTCGTGCCACCATAACGGCTCAAATACACCCTAAATCATCCACAAGAGACCGTTTTGTCACATCATTCCATCTTGTGTCGAATCCCTCTCTCTTTCTCTGCCTTTACCCCTTTCTGTGACTATAGAAAGCCGGAGACCGAGTAGTACATTTTTTTTTTCGGCAGACGTGATTGACGGGGACGGTCAGCCAATGGGAGCGTGGTCAGAGTGAGGCGGTTGATGCGTTCGACCAATCATCGGCGGGAATGATATCGCTTTGTTTGACGCAACAATGGAGGGCGGGGCGTATGTTGGCGAGAGTTGCCATACCTGTTTGAATCATCATGTGCTGTATTCAAAAGTGACATTGAATAGAACAAATGGCGGTTTTCTTTTGTCATTCAATTGTAATTTAAAACGATAATAAAGTGTAACTGTAATTCAAACATAATGCGGTGAGTGGGATGCAAAACAGCTTTTATTTCCTTATTTCTGTGGCAAATGTCCTCTACCATGTTTTTTGGACATGCCCTTCTTTAAAATACCTCGAAGTACGATATAAATTCGGAAATACCATGCATATGAGTGATATCAAATTACCATTTAAGTAGGCAATTGGCCTACTTTAGACTACTATGTAAATACCATGGTAGCCATATGGAAATTGTTCATTTCCAAAGTATGTGGTATTAGCTTGTGCAACCTTACTTTTTAAAAGGTGTAAGCCCTTGATCTCTAGCATCTACATGATCAAAATGTCATTGCACTGTTTTTCTCTCAGTTTGATTGCATAGTGTGTTTGTTTGCACACAAATGAACGTTCTTTATTGGCATTGATGGTTCCATGAAGAACCTTTAACATCCATTTAAACTTTTCAATGCACAAAAGGTTCTTTAGATTATTAAAAAGGGAAAAAATGGTTCCTTAAAAGGGCACCTATTATGCCCCTCTTTACAAGATGTAATATGTGTCTCCAGAATGTGTCTGTGAAGTTTCAGCTCAAAATACCCCACAGATCATTTATTATAGCTTGTCAAATTTGCCCCTATTTGGGTGTATGTAAAAACATGGCATTTTGTGTGTGTCACTTTAAATGCAAATGAGCTGCTGCTCCCGGCCCCCTTTCCAGAAGAGGGCGGAGCTTTAACAACTCGCACTTCGGTTGCTCAACAACAACAAAGCTGGAGAATCTCACGCAGCCAAAATGACGATTGTCGGTAACGGTGTTCAGCCTTACATTGTTCAAACCAAACCAAAACAAAATGGCGGTGCTGTGGGTGGAAACTTGCAGATTAAGGGGCGGTAATATTATAATAAGTTCCCCTTCCTACGTCACAAGGGGAGCGAAAACTGAGCGGCTCGTTTTTTCACAGGCTTGCAGAGAAAGGCTTGCCAAAACAAAGTTAGTGGGTTGTCTTTTTCACATTTTCTGGGTTGCACCGGGGACCCGATTATAGCGCTTAAACATGGAAAAAAGTCAGATTTTCATGATATGTCCCCTTTAAGAACTGTTCACTGAAAGATTCTTTGGTGAACCAAAAATAGTTATTCTACTGCATCAACTGCAAAAAAAAAAAAAAAAAAAAAACTTTTGGAACCTTTATTTTTTAAAGTGAAGTTATGTACTTGTGCTCCTGTTTTGTAGCTGAATTTCCTCTCAGGGGTGAATCAAATTTGTTGTTTTGCCCAGGCAGCTCATCTCAACCATTCTGTTCATGAACACACACGCATAAAATGCATCCCTACCCGCGTGTTGTAACTAATGCCAAAGGCAAACTTGCACAATATTAATGTGAAACAGCGTGTTAGGGTGAAGAGCATTCTGTGTGACCAGAAGCAACATTACATAAACCAGCAGCAAAGGCATTAGATGCCACTGAACATTTACGTAAGGCTGTTAACTGAATAGAGAAGAAGTCAGTGTCATGTTTCGCTACGTGCTTTTCTTGTTTTCCAGGAAAAACTTCTAAATATATGCTTATCAAGGCTGTATTTATTTGATCAAAATACCTGATCATGTGACACTGAAGACTGAAACCATTCAGCTTTGCCGTCACAGGTATAAATTACATTTTAAAATACATTCTATTAGAAAACAGCTATTTTAAATTGTAATAATATTTCACAATATTGTTTTGACTGCATTTTGATACTAGATACAGATAGGATTTACCTGTCTAACTGCAGGTCTCATAGGCTCAGACTTTAAATGTTTGCCAGGACATCAGATTATACACAGAGCTTGTAATGAGACGAGAGCGAGATTAAAAGTGTTACAAAAAAAGTGGAACAGTGATGGTAGCCTTGAGGCAGACATAAGCTCCTTTCTATATGGTTGTTTTAGGTGTTTGTTTTTGCAATAAATGTAATTGTGTATTTATATGTGTTGCTATGATTTTAATTTGCCATAATCAAATGTAATTTACAAATGAATATAGTAATGCAATCAATATTGATTAAAGCAGCTTTGCAGCTAACTAAAGTGAAGTTTTCATGACTATCAAATTTAAGTTCAGAGAACTAAAGTGACGTTTTCATGACTATCAAATTTAAGTTCAGAGAACTAAAGTGACGTTTTCATGACTATCAAATTTAAGTTTAGATAACTAAAGTGAAGTTTTCATCACTAAGTTTAATCAGTTCAGATTTCTTCATAATTTGTCAGATAAACTTATACAAATACGTAAAACTAAAAAAAAAAACATGCAAATAGATAACTAAATATATTGAGTTTAGTCAACAAAAGATTTTTTAGTGTAGATGGTAATTCGCTATTTATTTGATATACACACTTTGAAGTCCTGAAAACCAACTGCAAGATTTTTATTTGCAGTGCAAGAAGTTTAAACTGCCCCAACCCTAACACTTCTAAATGTGAGAGCAGTTCTGTATTGCGGGTGGACAATGTGTGAGTCTCTTAGATAAATGCAAGATACATTTATGGCAGCCCTACTTCTCCATCTGAACTTCTGTAACGCACACAAAGAAACAGTGTCATGTGCATTCATGGAAATATCAATCATTTCAACCCTTTGCATGGTATTCAAAACCAACGCAGCCCAGCTCTCAGCAACCGGCTCTTAATGCTATAGAAACAGTCTAGTTCAGCTGGTAGGGGAAGTTGAGAAGGCTAAATAAACCGGGGGATTTACACTAAGACACTAACAGGAAGGCTGATCCTTCTCTTCCTCCTTATAATCTTTCATGACGTATTTCTCTACAATCAAATCTTCTGTTCTTATCTGTTAACAGTAATGTATGCCGTATACATTGTGATGTGGGGCTAAACAGACAAGTCTATTTGGATCTGCAAATGGAAATGTTTTAAAAACATTCTATAGAGCACATTTAAAATAAGTGCATCAAATGTATCAGCCATAGAACATCAATTTCAAATGTTCACTATGGAACTCGGAACTCTAAATCTGATTGGAATGCAGACACGAAAACACGTTTCTGAATTATGTTAGTTGATCCATATGAGGTTGATAAGTAGCTGCTTTATCAAGTTTTGGATGCGTTCATCTGCCAGAAACAGCATATCGATATTTCTGCGAATCCAAATTAAGGTCAGCTAGAGTTATTTTGCTTCACCCATTCAGCTTGTCTACAGACCATAATTCAAGGTAATTTGATTAGTGTTTGGCACCATATGTATTTGTTTCTCCTTTCACAACCACTCTAGACAAATGACCTGTAATGCCTAATGGATCTTTTGGTAGCTTTGCTTGTCCTGACGTTGGTCCAGAAGGATTTAAGATCATCTAGATCCTTAGAAAAAGTGCAATACTTCAGTTCACAATGTGATTTAGCCAAGTAGGACGTGTTGTTGGTCCTGGAATAAATTCAAAAGGCATATTTAAAACATATTGAGCGTACTTTATACTTCGATATATACAGAAAGTATTATCACTGTAGCCTATATGGCAAACCAAACATAAGTAAAGCTGAGGTGAATCTATAAAAGGTTTTTAAAAGTGTAAAAACACATAATGGAGATATAATTAATTTTGAAGTTTTATTAATGTTAATAATGAGATTCTGTGGTTTTTATAACCAATTAGCAGTGCTTTTGTCATTTTTTACAAGATGGACAAAATTTATCAACAAAAAAGTCATTCAGTCCATTATGTCATTAACCAAAATTTCGGTTTTACCAAATGACGCTTTTGGTTATACCGAATGACAATATTTTCAAACAATGCTAACAGGCTTATATCTTGCTAGCTAGCTGGCAAAAGGACAATTAAACATTTTATATTTAGTACAAAGTTTTAAAATATTACAACATTTTCCATGTTTTAGAGCGGTTGTACCGAATGACCTGATGTTTTGGGACATGCGTATGAGCAAGTGAAAACATGAATTTTTCAAATAGTTAAGAGAGAGTTTGTTACTTTGCTTTATGACCATGTGGTCCTTTGCAGGTGTCTGAATGATGTCACATCCTGTCTCATGATATTGACCGCATGACTTGATCCAAAATGGACCCTTTATATTGGTTACTCCGAATGACATCAATAAAATTCATTTTTCCGGACATTCTTTCTCATAACAAAGCAACGACTTCTACACATAATTTTAATACCATTTTGCACTATGTTGATATATGATGTTATAAAATCATGCTAGAATAAAAATATATATATTTATTACATTTTAAGATATTTTAATCACAAATGAAATGGCTGTATTGGCCTTTGGACGGTTAAACCGAATTACCTTTTGACACTTCAAAATCTTTAAAATACCTTTATATGTAGCAAAATATAATTAAAACCTTTTGGATTCAATAAAAGACATCTAGTTGTACTACCTTACATATTTGGATGTCTATATATATATATATATATATATATATATACACACACACACACACACACACATACTGTTTCAGTTCTTCTAAAAGAAATATCTAGTCTAGATAAATAGATCCAGGTCACCAAATGAACAATATACTTCTCCTTGTTTCCTAAAGGTCCGGAGGGACTCTAAATGAAATTACACCCAGATAGCTCTTGCGCAGAGCATGTTCCCTTAAGGAAAAGACCTCTCATTACTCTTTCATAGACTGTAAGAGTAGGAACCACAGGTGACATAACAAAAGGGGCCACCTGAGAGGAGAAAGCTGAAATAATATCCCAGAGAGCCGGACCCAGTACAAACACGCTGCCAGACTGCACGCCTCCGACCTGTAGTAGCCCTAAAAACACAACGCTGACCTCCTAGAACCCTCTCCTGACAGCGCTGACAGATCCTCTCAGGACCGTCCCGGCTCAAACGTGCTCCCCTGGCCCTATTTCTGTTATGGAAATCTATCCCAGATGTATCCTTGTGAAGACATCAGTTCTGTTTTTATTAAACAACACCACCAAGCAAGAAGCCAATGCTAATGCTAAAATGGCAAAGTTCGTTCTATTTCCCAGTTAGACTCTCAATTAAAGACCACATAAAATGATTTGACAGGAAGGAATTATAATAATGGAACTGAAACCAAAAGTACATGTGTCTACTTTTGAATAGGTGCTCTTCATAGATGTTTAGCGCTATCTTCTGTTATCTTTACGTTAAATATTTACTCGAGTCACTCAACCTTTGAAACAGATGGCGTGTATGTCCACGATGGTCCGACAATGATAAACTTCCACAGATATGATTGTGTCAAATTATCACATCTAATCACCACCGCAGTGAGCTAGCTGTCAATCATTTTTATGATGCTTTATTTGTAGAAATTATGTATTATTCGTAAGAAAGTAATGAGTAATACAAATGTACTGAACAAATTCAGTGCAGGAACTTGGATTGTGGAAACAGAGAAATCCTGCAGCTTTCTGGCTACTTTGTTTGTCTATATTGGTAGCCATAGTTTACACCAAAATATACTGTTCTCGCTCTGAGAAACCGAAGGGTAAAAATAGCCTAAGTAAGAAGTAGCATGACGTAGAGCTCAGCGGCTAATGGGGTCAAGACCTCTGTGACAAAACAGCTCTATACAAGCGATTCAAGCCCTCACAATACTGCAGACACACAAACAAAAAACAGTGATGCGTTTCATGTAAAGTTACAGTTTATCCTCTAAACAACCTCAGCTGTGGTATTGCTGATGGATAAGCTAATTCACAAGCCAATGAGATCAATGTGTGTAACCCGTCAACTCGGAATAGATGCAGTATGTTCTTGTAAACAATTGTTTATAATTAAACCAATCACTGCCGAAACTTCCCGGAAGCTCCTGACCTCCATTTGACTGATTTACGGATCAAACAGGATTCAGAAAAAGACTCTGTACTGCTCAGAAGTTGCTCTTTTACAGCTCTGGAGAATTACCGAGGTTGCCAGTTATGTCACATGTAAGTATCAGCTCTGTCTCAGATGTTTCAAAAACAGTCAATAGTTGTACACTGTAAAAAAGAAAAATCCGGTCGTCTTCACAAAAAACAAAAAAAAAGTCGCCAGAACGGTCCTGTAAATAAACAGTAAAAATGTAAGCATATTTACAGAACAACCTGTAAATTTTACAATTTAAAACTGTAATTTGCAAAAAAAGAAAAGAGAAAAAAAAAGAAAAAGAAAAATTTTATACTGGTAAATCCAACAGGCCTTTTCTGCTGAATTAGCAAGGCCACAATACTACTAAAATCTGCTTTGTACCTTTAACACAAAACAACCAGCAATAACACAGGGGGTAAAGAGAAAACCTCATGATGAATCAACGTTCGTCCTTAGTAGCTTTTCCACAATCTGAGATGAATACTTATATTATAGAAAAGGCACACATTGTCATGAACACAAATACAAAACACCATCATAACACGCGACACTAAAATAATGCTAAACATTAATTTAAGATGTAACACCCTACACTCTAAAAAATAACTGTAAAAAAAGGAAACAAATTTACACAGTAAAATACCTTTTTCCATTGAAACAGTAATATACCATAAAAACAATGCATTTTGGGTAATATTGTCATTTTCGAGAAAGTATCTATAGGCTACTGTCAAAAATGACAAATATTACCCAGAATGCATGGTTTTTACAGTATATTACTTCTGTATATTACAGTGCATTCTGGATAATATTATTTGTCGTTTTCGAGAAAGTAGCCTATAGGCCTCTTTTCAAATATTACCCAGAATGCAATGATTTTATTGTATATTACTGTTTCAATGGAAAACGGTATTTTACTGTGTACATTTTTTTTCCTTTTTTAATTATTTTTAGAGTGTACATAACTGATAAAAAAAAAAAACTAATAAGAAACAATTATGAAATGTCACACGGGGAGTTCTGGGAATGACAGTTTACGGCTTTTCACAGTAAATTATAAGATGATTTGTTCATTTTTACTCCCAAAAATTGTACATTTAATAGTATTTTACTGTAAAATTACATTAAATTAGTAAGATTAGATCTATTTTATCCTTGTTTATAGTAAGATAACTAATTAACAGTTTTTTTACTGTAGCATTTTTACAGTTAAAATTAGTTAATTGCTTAATGGTAAGTTCCTTTATAAAAACTGCATTTGATCTAACAGGACAGTTTTAGTAATTTTACAGTAAAATACTGTTAAATGTCCAGACTTTGTAAGTACAAAGAAACTGTCATCTTATAATTTACAGTAAAAATCCCTAATCTGATACTCCTATAATTACCTGTGAGACTTTATGTTTGATTTTGTTTAATTATGTTTCTTGTTAGTTTTGTTATCAGTTATGTACATTTGGGTTTTGTCACATCTTATCTTGTTTAATACATTTTTACTGCATTATTTTAGTCACATGTGTTACCATTATGGTGTTTTGTATTTGTGTGCATGACACTGTGCACACCTCCTATAATCTATATTTTAATATTGCATCTTGTGGAAAGAATAAAGGAGGTATTATTAACATTATATCAGTTAATTAAATACAGCCTACAGTTGTTGTTGTTTTTACTGAAATTTAAGTTCAGCCCCATAAAAACCTAAAATGTTGCTAGGCCTACCATATTTTTACCACAACTGCCGTTTTTTTTTTTTTTTTTTTTCTGTAAATTTCACAGATTTATTTTTTACAATGTATAATAATTTAGGGAACACTGCAGTATAGGGAACACATATTCACTATTAACTACAACTTTTGCCTCAATTAACTCCGAATTATTGCTTATTAATGGTTAGTAAGGTAGTTTTTGTAGCGTTTAGGTATTGGGTATGATTAAGGGATGTAGAATAAGGTCAGGCAGAATAAGGCATTAATATGTGCTTTATAAGTACTAATAAACAGCCAATATACTAGTAATATGCATGCTAATAAGCTAACTAGTTAAAAGTGAGAATTGAACCCTAAAATAAAGTGTTACTAACATTTTAAATTTAAAGTTCAAATCTTGGAAGAATCGCTTGAGTTCACACTAAGACTTATTTGCAGACTTTTTGTAAATCTGAGCACAGTTTGAGACATTATTGAGATCTGTTCTGAAAATAAAGGTTCTTTATTGGTTCCATGAAGAACCTTCAACATCCACAGAATCTTTCCATTCCACAAAAGGTTCTTTATAGTGGAAAAGGGTTTTTTATATTGCTAAAATGTTCTTCACACTAAGAAAAAAGGTTCTTTTAAGAACAGTTCACTGAGAATTTCCAAAAAATGGTTCTTCTATGGCATCGGTTTAGATTTAGATTGCTTAGAGATCTTTTTCCCAGAGAACCCCAACAAATCACCATTTGTTCTCCATTTCAGTTCTGTCCAGGGAAACAACTGAGCCATTAAAGTGCCATTTGTGTACTCACCGTTTCTTCTGATAATCCAATGACATGATTCAGTCTCGCACCGAAGTTATGAATTGTTTAAAAAGACGTACAAAATATCAAATGAGAGATACAGTACTTGCATAGTTATGTACAGCAGATAAAAAAAAGATAACGTTGAGCTGTTATCAGTCCTTTTCCTTCCAGCCTGTCAGACCAAAGTACTCTTTTTCTCGGGGGCCGGCGGTTCATAGCTTGTCACCATCTTGTTCTGGTCCCATCGGGTGTTGGCGGGCGAGCTCTGCATGACCACCAGCCGGATGGGTGTAGGGTTGACGTTGGGCACGGGGTCGGGCGCATACTCCTTGGTGGGGTCTTTGCCCTGGCAGTCATAGAGGATGCAGGAGATGAGGAAGACGAGGAGGAGGATGACATAGCTGGCAATCAGGATGATGAGGTTGAGGGTGACCGGGTCTATCTCAACATCATCTGCGATGAAGCTCATGGTGGCGGCTGTGGCAGGAACCTGAAGGACTGAGACGGACCGTGAGCGGTGTCTCAGAACATACAGACCTGAGAGGGATTAGTTCACACAAATCCCTCTCTCATTCTGCCTGTCTCTCTCTCTCGCGCACACACACACACACACACACACACACACACACACACTGTCTGTCTCTCAGTTTCAGTCTAATGTGCTTTATTGGCATGACTAATAATTGCACATCTGTATCGCCAGAGCATTTGCGGCTTAGTCTCTGTCTGTCAGTCGCTCAGTTTTAATGCATTTTGTTGGCATCACAAATACATTTGTACTGCCAAAGTATTTGCAGATGAGTCGCATAGGGCAAAATAAAAATTGTGCACAAGAGCGCAATGAATATCCAGCATTTAACTGACAAAGAAAAATAAAACGGATAGTGTTAAATAAATAAATAAAATAAAAAAAACAACAGTCTGTACTGTAGGCCTACTTTAAGCCACAGCAGACGTCTTACCTGTAGCATCTTTACCTAGAACAAGACTAGATGAAGAAATCAGGAACTGAGTCTAAAAGAAAAGAAACAGGAGCTCCGAAAATATATACTAGAGTCCAAAAGCTTTGAGGTCAGAGTAAGATTTTTTAATATTTTTGAAAGAACTCTCTTCTGCTCACCAAGGCTACATTTATTTGATCAAAAATACAGTAAAAACAGTGATATTGTGAAATATTATTTAAAATAGCCGTTTTCTGTGTGAATATATGTTAAAATGTAATTTATTCCTGTGATCAAAGCTGAATTTTCAGCATCATTACTCCATTCTTCAGTGTAGGGATGGGTATTTCTTTCAAAACATTTACTGACCCCAAAGTTTTGAATGGTGGTGTAAGTCACACTTAAAATATCTGAATGTCATTGCATTAGATGACAATATATTAAAGCAAAATGTTCAATAAAAATATCTGATAAAAATAAGTTGGTCAGGAAATGCTAAAACAATACATATAGTGTTGAAAATTAAGTCAAAAATGTTTGTCAAACGTGTTCATGTTAGTTAATGAATGAATTAGTTAATGAACTTGAAGAGAACTGACTTCATACGTGCACTGAGGGTAAGTTTACACAACAACGATGCACTAAAAACTGAAAAGATTTTCCTTTGTGCTTTTGAAAAGTTTCGTGTTCACACGGATCCACGAAAACGGCTAAGAACATTATTCATGCCAGGCCAGTAGATGGCGATGTCACTTTGTAAAGAATCACTACGTGATTCATAAACTTAACACATAATACGCATGCGCATGATGTCAATGTTTCTACAAATTTACATTTTTGTAGTTTACACTGAAACGATAAAGGTAACTTGCAATTTGAAACCTGTTTTCAAAAGTTTGCATTTCCGGGCCCCCAAAAAGCCGTTGTCGTTTAAATGAACGGCCAAAATGGCATCAATATAAAGAACATCCTTTAATTGGAATCTTTCCAGGTTCTTTCTAGTGAAAAAAGGTTCTTTAGATTTTTAAAATGGTCTTCATACTAAATAATGGTTCTTTTAAAAACTGTAGACTGAAAGATTCTTTGGAAACCAAAAATGGTTCTTCTATGACATCACTGCAAAACCCCCTTTTGGATCCTTTATTTTTAAGAGTACATGCATGCATACATGGATGAATTTCATTTTTTTTTATTTGTCTGACTGGTGGTGATTCCAGCAAAAGCTGCAATTTGAAATCTAGTATGAAGTTATTGTTTTTTCCCTATTTTTCTTTGTGTTTCATTTCCTTAAGACACACTGATTATGTGTGTGTGTGTGTGTGTGTGTGTGTGTGCGCGTGTGTCTAATATGGTGCAGGGCTCCTGTGTAATCCTAATCTTGATTGTGAGGAGGGATTGAACCATCTGTTTTAGCAGCGTTCACTAGAATCTATCACATCATGTGAGACAGAGAGAGACACACACCACTGAGGCAATGTTATCCTAAATGAAAAATATAAAAATTTTAATAAAATGGAAATGTAAAAACTGAGCCTCAGTTAAAAACTAAAGGCTCCAAAATGCACAAAAAAAAAAAAAAAAAAAAAAATTAAACTCTGAATCTATTAATACAAATTTACTGAACTGAAAAACTAAACAACAACAACAACAACAACAACAAAAAAAACCCCACTAAAAATACCAATTGAAAAGATGATCGCTATAAATTTTCCACACTATATGTTAAGCTTATGATATGCCCAATATAAGTGTCAACATACTAAAAAATTGATGGATAAAAACGCCATCTCCGCGTCGCTTTTACAGCATTTCAAATCCCTCAGTTCTCCCATCTTTTAAAAGCTAAACCGGTGTTGATTCTCGCTTTATTACGGGCTCTGTCGCGTTCTATTTTTGCCTGCAGACTCTCCTATGTTCGCCATTTTGTTCAAAACGGGTGATTCCTCGGAGGTTAGAGATTTAGCTATCAATCTTTCTCACTCGTTGCGACAACTAATCTTTTCACTCCCAGACCAGACACGAGTCCAAGTAGCTGGAGCAACTTTTCTTTGTTTATGGATATGACAAGACCGGACGGACGAGCAAGTACGCAGTTTCCCGCGAAAACCATCCCGACAGGTCTAAAATATGAACACTTATAGGCTTACCACAGTGAATAAGGGTAAGACAAAAATACATTTTAGAAGAGGAATTGATGATGTATCTCATTATTTCATTACTCATTCTTTACATTTTGTTAATGTTGAGAAAAAAAAAAAGTTACATAGTGTATATTTAAATAAAAAAGGAGGTAACATGCATATTTATATATATTTTCAAATTCTGCTAATAATATCTGTCAGTCATTGTTAATTAATTCAGGGGAAAACAAGTGGATAAATGGTGCAAATGTATTAGCAATGCAAGGCCTTTTAGGATACCAAATCTGAATTCAAATCTGTCATAGAGCAAGAGACAGACATGAACAGATAATCCCCAGATCAACGTTCTATCATAACGTACCCATGAAATTTGTATTACAAGACATGAATAATTCACTCAACCCTAAAGCGGATCTTTCACCATGACTGCAGCAGATCTGTTCAGGTAATACTCAGTGCAATGTCTCTTTTGAGCAGCAGAGGGCAGAAGTGTGCAGGACTGAAAACAGGCTTCATGAACTTAGACCAATTTGAATCTGATGAGAACAGACATACATGCTTCAGAAGAATTATGCTTTTGTAGTATTCATGATGCTGCAATGAAAATTATACACATTAAGATGTTTAGATGCAAAAGCAACTTGACATTTTAACTGCTTAGTAAAGCAATAGCACAGAGGACGTAACACGATTAGAGGAATTAATTATTCAAACACAGCAGGATGACACACATGCTAAACTTTAATACTTAGTAATGGAGGTTTAATCAGTTTTAACATTTTTTCATCACATTTAATAGTGATTAAAAAATAAAATTCCAATAAGCCTTGCTCTTTCTCAGCTTGAGGAACAGATTGTTGCCATCATTCATTCTGCTGACATTATGAAACTGATAAGTGAAAAACTCTGAGATACAGCGGCACCACAACATCTGTGCATGAGTTTTGAAATCGCAAGCTGTTTTTCAACCAGTCAGACTTTTATATAATGAGTAAGCAGGAATGAAATGTTTTCTGCATTATCAGTTTGTGTATTTAGAGGTGCGGGTGGAGTCTGTCCTGTCTGTGTGGATGCAGAAGTGGTGCCAAACTGTCCAGAAAAACATTTTACCTCCCTTTTCCAGGAGGATCATGTTTGATAACGTCAGAATTCCGACTTTATGTTTGACTGACATTCATAAACAAAGTTTATCAAACTTTATTCCTGTTCCTGCATCCATGTGTCACTGTAGCATTTACCCTCGAGGCAAATACTGTCTTTCTGTCTTGCCATTCCCTGAGTTGCTCTCATGAAAGATTTTCTTACCAAGTTATTTGCACAGTGTGGCGGTATGGAAAATTCTCAGGTTTTATTAGAATAGTTTTACAAAGCAATTTGTGAATCGCAAAAGAATAGTTCATTCCATTTTTCAATGAATTTGATTCTGTCAAAGTGTTTCGCAGATGGTCTGAATGATTTTGTGAATCACAAATAAATTGATCATTGCAGTTGACTCTTTTCAGTGAATCAGTCAAATTGAATCGCAAATTGTCTAAATGTGAATCGTGAATAAATAGTTCATTCTAGTTAATTCTTTGCAATGAACTGGTCAAATCGGTTCGCAAAGAGGTCTGAATGATTGTTTTGTGAATCCTAAAGGAATCATTTATTTTAGTCAATTTCTTTCAAAATGAATCAGTCAAATTGGATTGTAAAAGGTTTGAATGATTGTTTTGTGAATCGCAAAATAATTGTTCATTATAGTCAATTCCTTTCAATGTATCAGTTAAATTGGAATGCAAATGGTCTGAATGATTTTTTGGTGAATCACAAATGATTTGTTTATTCTAGTTGATTCAATGAATCAGTCAAATTGAAATGCAAATGGTCTAAATGTGAATCGCAAATGAATAGTTCATTCTAGTCAATTCTTGCAATGAATTGGTCAAATCGGTTCACAAAGTGGTCTGAATGATTGTTTTGTAGATCCCAAAAGAGTCAATCATTTTAGTCAGTTATTTTCAATGAATCAATCAAATTGAATTGCAAATAGTCAAAATGATTGTTTTGTGAATCGCAAATAAATAGTTCATTCTAGTCAATTCTTTGCAATGAATTGGTCAAATCGGTTCGCAAAGCGGTCTGACCCTGCATCCCAATGCGCATACTATCCATCCTATCCGGCCTAAATAGTATTGAATATTACTTATGTCACATACTATTTAGGATGGATAGTATGCACATTGAGACACAGGCTGAATGATTGTTTTGTGAATCCTGAAAGAGTCATTCATTTTAGTCAATACTTTTGAATGAATCAGTCAAACTGGATCGCAAAGCAGTTTCAATATGTGTGTTCAACTTGAAGCGGCACTGTGCAGACCTATCGTTGTATAATATCAAAGTACTGTGAGAGTGATTCGAAAGCCTATGGAGTCGTCTGAATCACTTTTGCGGTACTTTGATGTCATACACTGCACAGTCTGCACAGCGCCACTTCAAGTCTAACACACCTAATTATTATTTTGTGAATCCCAAAAGAATTGTTCATTCTAGACAATTCTTTTCAATGAATCGGTTAAATTGGATCGCAAATGGTCTGAATGATTTTTTGGTGAATCACAAATGAATTGTTCATTCTACTTGATTATTTTCAATGAATCGGTCAATTTGGATTTCAAAGCAGTCAGAACGAATCATTTTGTGTACTGCAAAAGAATCATTCCTTCTAGTCGATTCTTTTTACTGAATGGGTCAAATTGGATTTCAAAGCAGTCTGAACTGAACGAATCGTTTTGTGAACTGCAAAAGAATCGTTCCTTCTACTTGATTCTTTTTAGTAAATCGGCCAAATTGGTTTGCAAAACAGCCTGGATAACTCCTTTTACAATTTTACAATTATTAATTTGCATAAAATATGTATAATATGATGATATTTCTCATGAAAAAACAGTAATTATTTGCAGTGCTCAGAAAGATAAGCTGCAAATGGGGTCAAAATTGAAACTGTCTCTCTGTGCTGTAGCTTGACGCTTTTTTCTCCCAAGAGTTCAGTGCGTGAACTTTGAGTCTTAGACAGCATTTTATTTCCCTGAAGTTCATCAGCTGCGGTCAAAGACTGATTTTCTCAGTGTCTTGGAAGCAGTCCTGAGGTTTGCGTTGGAGGACATTCTGTAATTGGTACAATAAACCAAGAAGAATGATATTAAGGGTTTGCCAGAATTAAATTCTGTAGTTTAATCCAATTTCACACTAATGAAGACCCAATAAACTAACACTTGGAAGCTTTGTTGGAAGAAGGAGCACAAGCACATCTATAGTTTGCTTGTAAAGTTCTGTTCAGTTTAAAGAAACATGTGAACTGGCCAAGTGAACTTTATGTTGCGTGAACTCTCATATTGAGTCTTGTGTTTCCTGTGCTGTGAGGCATGGCTGTAAGAGAGAAGATGTTGCCGTTGTTGTTGTGTGTGTGTGAACTGCTCTAACGCTGAGCCTATTTATTCTGAACTGCGGAGACGGGTCCATTAGACATGGACAGCGAAACTTATTCGATTATGACAGAGCGAGACACTCGCACTGACACACATACACACATATGGAGAATGAACTTAACACCCTGAGGGCTAACACACCCCTGCCAGTACATGTGTGTGTGTTTATGAATGAACAGGGTAACATATATTAGACTGAGTGTTTTACAACGCCAAAGGCAGTAACACAAGTTTTTATAACATTTCTATGCATTTGCTAAGGTGTTCTGGGTGGTTGTTACATCAAAAAAGCTCATATCCAAATCTCTCAGATGGTACTTCATACTGTACTTGCAGGGACAATTCACCAAAAATTATATTTCTACAAGAATAAACTATGTTTCTGAAAAATATTATACAGGTGCATTAACTAATAGTGATTTCTGATTCATAGATGAATCATTTAGTTTCATTGAATCTGTAAAAAGGGTTTGCGTTGCAAAGCGGTCTGAAAGATCGCAAAAGAATCGTTCATTCTAATCGATTCTTTAAGGTCAAATTGGATATTGAACGATTATTTTGTGATTCACGAATGAATTCATTGAGCTTTTGCGCAAAGATTTGATTGATTTATTGAAAACAATCGGCTAGAATTAACGAATCTTTTGCGATTTGCGAAACTATCGTTCACTGCTCGCAAAAGAACCGGTTATTTTTGTCGATCATTTTCAGTGATTATTAGGTCAGACCGCTTTGCAGAGTGGCCCGAACGACTCGTTTCGAGAATCACAACGGGATCATTCTAGTAAATTCCTTTTAATGAATCGGTAAATTTGGTTCACAAAGTGGTTTGAACGAAACGTTTCGTGAATCGCTAAAGAATCGTTCATTCTAGTCATTCATTTAAATGAATCGGCCAAATCTGTTAGCATAGCAAGCGGTCTGAACGACTCGCGAATCAAAACATTACAGCAGTTCCTCGGACAAAACTTATGGGAGACAGATAAGCACAACATGTTCTTTTAAATATTAATTATGCGCTATAGTGATATTTGACTTGACAAAACCGTAAATGAGCGTTTCTTCGCGCGTTGTGTGTGTACGCAAACCTGCGTTAGTGAGCGTGTCACTCGGCTCATCGATCGCTCCTCGGCTGGCTTTGGGTCTAGGTGTCTGGGAACCCTTTCCTTCCTGAGGGCTGCAGTGTTTGTGTTAGACCAGCCGAAAGCCCTTCTTCTGGGTGTGGGAACCGACTCCTCCCTGGACTCCACATTTCCTCTAGTCAAGGACTGAGCGGCCGAGGCCCAGATCGATCTGAGCCGGTAACGCACATGTAAGAACATACACATTTTAAACATCATACAGAAGTTTAATATGGTTTAATGAGGAATTACATAACCATATGTTCACAAAAAATATTTCAAATAGATAAAAGACTTTGCAGGTAAGCCCTAAGTTGCAGTTTTCCGAGTAGACATCTGTGTTTGATTGAGTCTAGTATGAAGTCTGTCTGTATCAATTTATGTTTTACTCAATGAAAAGAGAATATGAATAGAAATTATTTAGCCTAGTTGTCATCCAGTAAGAGTCTAGAGCTATAAATGAATGTGGAGATGTTGATATCTCCACTGAATCTCTAGAGAAGACACATATGTGAGATTACTAGGGTCTTTTTTTCTCAGGAGAAACAACTGGAGACTTCAACAAAAAAAGAGCTAGAAATGGCTCTCCATTTAAAAACAACTGAGATATTTTTATATGAGTAGTTTATATGGTGTAAAATAAATCATCAGTTTTCTAAAGGCGTCATCTGTGTATATTAGTTTCCCCTCGGTGGTGACAAACTTTGCCCCGGATTCGACCTCTCTTTAAAAGCGCCACGAAAAACCCTTTTCACGCTCGTCCCTTGGCGGAGGAGGCAGGAATGTTCACACTTCATAGATAATAATGCTGTCCAATAACGCCCTGCAATCTCATAAACTCAGACTCCTGCTGACTGTGGCTGACAGTAACATGTTCACATCTTTAAAGTGGACCTATAATGCCCCTTTAACAAGATGTAATATAAGTCTCTGGTGGCCCAGAATGTGTCAGTGAAGTTTCAGCTCAAAATACCCCACAGATCATTTAAAGCTTGTCAAATTTGCTCCTATTTGGGTGTGAGCAAAAACGCATCTTTTTGTGTGTGTGCCTTTAAATGCAAATGACCTGCCGCTGCCGGCCCGCTTTCCAGAAGAGGGCGGAGCTTTAACAGCTCGTGCTTTGGTTGCTCAACAACAAAGCTGGAGAATCTCACGCAGCCAAAATGAGGATTGTCAGTAACAGTGTTCAGCCTTACATTGTTCAAACCGGAGTCGCACACTGATGGAGAGACTCAGGAAGAAGTTACAACATTTAGAACGCAAATGGATGTTTCTGAATGGTTAGTGGATAAATTTATGTAGTTGCTGTGGAGTTGATTCAACTCATCGACTAGCATGTACCGTCATGTTAATCTTTTGTGCAAATCTAGCGTTGTGAATCCGTCGTTTGTGAAGCAGTCCGGCGTAAAATGACGGCATGGTAACAACACTCTACTACAACAACTCTTCCTCTTCTCTAAAGCAGCCCAGCATGGCCTCACCCCATTTGTTGTGTGTTCTCGGGGGCGGGGTTTATGTAAATTTTGGGGTTAGTGATGTCACTAACCCGGGAAGAAGCACGTTGTAGTCCCTACCAACCATTTGTTGTAGTCCTTAAAAAAGTGATTTCTGTAAAAGAAAATATCTCCCTTTGCATTGAACTTTGAGCATTGTAATTTTGCAGATGTTGTTTATGCTCAAACAGCAACATTACACACTAACTAATGTTAAAAAAGTGAAATCATAATCAACCACCCCTTTAAATTTGACATTACTATTATAATAAAACACGGAGAAGTCATGAGGTTTAAAATAAATTATCGTGAAACATTTTAAGCACACTAACCCAAAGAAAACAATCTGTTAGTTGTCATCCTGTGACTAAACACGCCACAGACCCGCAGCTATCATGTCACGGCACTTTAATGCATCTCTGGAGGTTGACGGATGAACTGTGAGCTTTTCTCACAGCAGGCCGAGGTGAGATAAAAGGAAACTTTGCGCTGTGAAGACCGTACCTCTCATGACATCACCGT
The DNA here is from genome assembly GCF_019924925.1 of Ctenopharyngodon idella. NCBI lineage: Eukaryota > Metazoa > Chordata > Actinopteri > Cypriniformes > Xenocyprididae > Ctenopharyngodon > Ctenopharyngodon idella. Next base: position 4,706,686 of record NC_067222.1, on the reverse strand, counting down.
TAAATGCTTCCCGACCTCCGCAGCTGCTGTGTGAGACACACCCTCGTGCTTCCTGCACTAACCGTCTCAACAATTCACATCATTTACCCTGGGAAAAACGCCTCGGTGCCAGCCGCCACTTTCCATGCAGTGCTGACAAAAACCCCCTTGTTATTTTGTAGTCACAAAAGCCTAATAAAATGACCTTTGATTTAGTTTTAATAGTGTGTCCCAACCCAGAGCAGAGCATACACTGATGCAACCTCATGAAGAGTGGATGTTTAATTCAGAAATACTACTAGTAACTCAAGTAGTCAATACAACTGTGTGCTATACCAAATCCACTGAAGTAAAGTGATAGCTTTGTGTGAGGTGCAGAGTGAAATTTAAAGGCGATATTTGCTGGAAATTTTGCAGTCAAAAGGTGGCATACATTGGGAAGAACATAAACTTCTGTTGTGCACTTATGTTTATGTTATCTGATGATGGAAACCAGCCAGAAAAAGCCTAAACAAAAGCCATTTGCAACAGGTGAATGACAGTGTGCCTCTGTTGATGTAATTAATGCATCTTAACCCTTGTGCATCAATTCAAAAAAGTTACACATAGGTCTATATAGGGGACAAAAATGTCCATGTCCGAAAACTGTCATAAAAATTTGAAGCTTGGGAGCACAGACTTAGGTTTGGTCTCATTTTGAAGAAGACCCTTGGCAGATTATTGCTGAAGTAAAAAAAAGTTTAAAAAAATGATATAAGAAAAAAGTTATAGAAGTTTGTCAAAATTATTTATGAGCATTATTTTATATAAAATATATATTTTATGAAACATGTTGAACTCTAAAACTGCTAGAAAATCAAAGCCATGAATCTAAATAAGTTGTGTTGCAAATTTGAGGTTGATATATCAAAAAATGAGCTTTCAGTAAAATTTTGTTTGGACGCAGTGCCAAATTTTCCCCATTAGATGTGGTTGCATTTGTGATTTTGCAGTACAGTAGAGTTTTTCTCTTTATGGCACCATTTGGTAAAAAATAGTAAATATTTTAATTTTGAAGCCTTGCCAACAGAGATGAAAGCCTATTAACAAAGTCTGCATCATTTTAGTTAAATGGCCCTGGGATTAAAAATTGTGGTTTTAATGGGTTTCAATGGGAACATTTTTAACTATTTTGTGTACCTAGTGTAAAATAGATTTATTAAAGGAAATGAGGGTGAAATATTAAAATTCCAATAAAAATACACACCTGTGCCAAAATTTATGCAGTTGGCATTAACACAGGCAAAGTGATCAAAAAAACAAAACTGAAAAAGTCCATAAAGATGCACAAGGGTTAAATAATAGACATTTTTTTACAGTAGCATTAAAGTGCATATCAACAAAAGTATGAGCTTTACAAGTTGCGATGAAACAGACGTTTCAGCAGTTCTTTTCTTCTGCAGTGATGGCGTATTTTTGCAGGCCAACCCATAAATTTGCACCACTCCTCAACAAAAACCCAATAGGATTTTTCCATTGGCTTTTGGATTATTGCAGAAAATAAGCTCAGAAACCAACAAATGTTTATGATTATTACACATTTTCTTCATCATAATGATCTTCACAAATAAACACAACTTCTGCCAATTGAATTTAGGCTTCAAAATTCATAGAAGTAAAAAGCTAAACATAGGCTATAAACGAAGTACACCACGGTTGCATGACTTCAGCATCAATAAAATGTCCAAGAATTCTTTCAGTCTTTATTTAAAACACATTTTCCCTCAGAGTTCGAGTTAAAGTAGTTTGCGAAACACAATGAGGCTGTGAAAGTGGACTTGTGAGTAGATGAGTTTACCTGTTCAGTGTGAAGACGTTTAATGTCTCAGACAACCTCTGTAGTCACATTTAGCCACTCGTTAACAACAGTAAAAACTTTTTAAAAAAATCACAAGGGGTAGTATTGATGTATTTTATGTTGTAGAATAAAACATGAAAATCTTGAGCTTGTGTTCACCACAGACCTTATTTCAGGCGTTTAACCAAAACCCCATTCAAAAATATAATTGACTTGAGGACGATGGAAATGGAAATGCTAAAATTCAGCTTTTTTCTGGTTTTGGCTTACAATTTTTTTTTTTTCCTTAACTGCTTTAAAATGGCTTTTTTGGTCACTTTTAGACAGAAAATGACATATATACAGCAAGACAATATCAAAATAATTTCACTTGAAGCAAATATCCATCCTTCTGTCCTTTTAAATGTCCGGGTTAAAAGTTCACATTCAGCTGCTTAGTGAAGCTGATTGTTGTATATCCAACTTAGGCATGTGGTCTTCCTTCATTTTTAACTTGTAGCTGCTGTTCTAATGGTAGCTTGGTAAAGTTGGTACATTACCACTGGTAGAAATTCAAACTAAAATCATGTAATTTACGTCTCTACGATAATTGGTTGATATACCAAGGGAGGCTATTCTCCTCTGCAATGTATTTTTTTTCTTAACACTCTGCTGAAAGTGAAATACTCAGTGGCTCTTTTTTTCCCAATGGAGGCAAAAGTCTCCAGCTATGGATTTGCCTCTGCTCTCCTTCCCTATCCCTCAGACTCGCCTTAGCACAGTTTTCTGAATGACTGTAATTACTACTTACATCAGCAGATTCGGCACATTCTGGGAAGTGCAGCGGTGGTTCCGATTTCAGTCATATTTTATGTTGTAATACACATTCTGAGTCATGAAACGAAATGAATAACAGGGATTTTTATTAACATTAAATCTTCCTTCTCCCATTTTCACCACAAAATTTAGGTGAAAATTCTGACAAGCCGCTACTGTGTGAATAAATTGTTCACAATTAGATCAATAACATGCATTTAGAAGATACATTTCATGCCAACTTTAAACCATGTGGATGCTGATACTATTTACTTCCATTTTGATTTTTCTTAGTTAAAAAAGTTTTTTATGGTAATCAACATTTTGCAACAATTGCTGTTGACTTAAATTGAACCTAGATTTTCCCTCAAGTGCCATAGTATTTCTTGCCTAGAGCTACCTTTTCTTCAGACATTGGCCCTTGTAGTAGAAAGTGCTTATGTGAACCACACACATTCACATTGCAGCAGTGTGAGTGCTTTGTAACTATGACAAGCTTGGATTGTTCTTTATTTTCCCATTTAAAATTTATATGAGTGGATTAGTTGTATGTGTGTGTTTGTGTGTGAGTCCTGAGGCTCATTGATACCAGTGCTGATGTCATAGTGTTTTCCTGAATCCCAGCTCTGAGATCATTGTCTAAAAAGGTTGTTCAAAGGTCAACCGATCTCACACGTCAAGAAACAACACAACCCAATTGACAGCAACGCTGGGCCACTTCCTTTGAGATTTCATCAAACTGTTTTCACAAAGCTTTCTTCTACTACATTAAACTACCATTCTAAAATGTTAATATTTGATCTTTTTGTTTGTGTAAAAATCTTTTGTGACATTGTAAATGTCTTTACTGTCACTTTTAATCAATTTAATGCGTCCTTGCTGAATAAAAGTATTCATTTATTTCAAACTTTTGAACGGTAGTTTAGCTAGGCCCATATTATGTTCACTTTCACTCAAACAATCACGAGCAAATGAATTACAGAGTATAATGTATTGTCATACAGATTTCAATCAAACATTGCTCTGCGGTTTCCTGCGCAAGAGGCTTGACGTCTTTCCTTCTTAGTGGCATTGTGGGATACGTCTGTCTGAGGCAGATGGATGCAGCTCTGCATAATATCTGCAAGAGCTCTTGATGAGGAAAGTTGAACAAAGGCTGACCGGCCTGAGCACCGCACTCCTGGGTTCAATTAGGAAGTGTGTGTGAGGAGTAGGGTGGGAGTATTGCAGCAACAGCGCGAGCGGGGTAAAGAGTACACGCCAATCGATCAGTGCGAGCCAGAGTTTTGCGTCACAGAGGACAACAGTCTGTGGTTATCATCACTCACGTACTGCTCCAATCAGACGATTGTTTTGCCTCGCGGGAATAGTGCTCAACGCGGAGGCTGAATTGATGGAAATCATTCAAAAACAAAAAGCCATTGTTTCATAAGAGCCTTACCACCTTCCAGCCCAGCACACAATGACTCTATAATGCTTATCCGTCTCCATAAACTCACACACACGGAAATTTACTGAGAATGAAATGTGCACGCTTTATATGTGATGATTCACTAAGGGAATTATGCAGTAAATGTGTAATCCTGAAAGTTGCTACAATAAGACTACAATAGTTGTCCAATTTGTCAAAGTACCATAGTTGTGGTTCTTGTTTACCCACTTACATTTCAAACAACAATGTCAAAATTCATGTTTGAGGTATGTGTGCAATTTGTATTGTAGAATGACATAATGTTATGTTAAGTGAAGTAATTTACCTATAAATTGAAAACTGTTGTTCTAAAAGAAATTAATTTTTTAATTTTTAAAGAAATCAATACTTTTATTTAGCAAGGATGCATTAAATTGATCAAAAGTGACAATAAAGAGCAAACAAAATAGCCCCAGCGATCGAGCCTGAGGAAGCACACACCTTCGGGCCACCTGGAGCAAACCGTTCCCTTGGTCTGCCTGACCTGGATCGGGTCTGCGTTCAAGCATTCAAAACCTATGTCCACAAAATTATGCAAGGACAGCCTCTGCTCCCGCCACCGCTCTCCAGTGTGGCACGCAAATCTGAATGTGTCCGGGACCAAGGCTTCCTTCCGGGGCTGGCCAGGGTAGGTCAGAGAGGCTGGATGTTTGGCCCAAGCCCGCACTGAATACTTTTTTTCTGAGAAGGAATTCCCCCAGGGTGTCTGACCCAGGACAGTGAGCCCTCCCTGGGATACTCAAGTACGTAAGAGGGGGTTGAAGTCTGACTCAAGGCCCCACTTCGTTTTTCAGCCAGCCATCAATTCCAGCAGTAAAGCCCGCTGAGTTGTACTGCTCTGGGCTGCCAGCAGCAAACTATCCCCCCTGGTTTGCTGTCCTGGAGGTCTGTTTTTCAAATGGTTCAAAACCTATGGTAAGTACAGTCCATCACACAGCCTCCTGAGAACCAGACTTCCAAATGGCGGGCAAAATTGAATCATGCCCGGGACGGCACTTCCTCCCTGGGATGCCTGAGTAGGTAAGAGGGAGGGCGTCATTCCCATGACTTTCCAGGCAGTTTGCGGGAAACCAAGTCTTGTGGTGTAAGGCTGTTCCCAGTTGGTGGAGAGATTTTGTCTGGTTCATTCTGATAACAAACAAGACTCCGGAATGATAGTTACACATCTTGTATGGTTGACGTCCAACTTCTTAGAGGGACAAGCGGCGTTCAGCCACATGAGATGGAGCAATAACAGGTCTGTGATAGCCTTAGATGTCCAGGGCTGCACTCGCGCCACAATAGGTGGATAACCATAGGTCTACCCTGCTCCAAGAGGTGTGGGTAACCCACTGAACCTCGCTCGTGATCGGGACTGTGGATTGCCTATCAACGAGGAATTCCCAGTAAGCGTGGGTTTTAAGCTCGCATTAAGTCCCTGCCCTTTGTATACACCGCTTGTCTCTACCACCGATTGATGGTTTAGTGAGGTTTAGCGCTGGTTTTTATGAACAAAACACATCTATTATGAGCCTAATTTACATAGAGCAACATTTGAGGAAAACAATATGCCTTTGGGATTTTGTTTTTGCAATGGTGAACTGTGCTTCCAAAGAAATGTTTCTTGATGAAAGTTGAGAAATCACTGTGTATTCACTGGGGATTATGGCATTATGAAATTCACTAAACAGTTGTGCCAATTTTTAGTATTTTCCCTTTTCGTTGTGCAAATTTAAATGAATTATTTTTCTGTTTAGCGCAAACATGCCTCCTTTCTATATTCTTCTCAGTTACATTTCATTTAAGTATCAGTGTTGTTGCAGATGTTTCTCCTAAAACATAAAGTAAGAGAATAGATACTTGATAAAATATATGTGCAGAGCAGCTCAGATCATTTAAGAAATGTTTGACTTCATATTGAGATCTTTGGTTTCTTGGCAAATGTAAGCAGTTTGAGACTGTTTTGAGATCTGTTTTGACAAGATGCATGTGAGATTGGGGTCATTTTCCCAGGAGAAGCATCTGAGAAGCAGGATGCATTTAGTCTGATGGCAATACAATTGAGATATTGAAGAGATCTTTTGGTCGTATTTCTTTCCCTTGGGTTTCAGTCGATTTCTCAACATTCAACCACAGACAAGGTCTGCCAGCTCTTTCTTTTGAAATGAAGATCAATGTTGCAACAGCAACACCGTAATTGCATTTCAGAGAGTTCAGAACGCTGCAAAGTCAAAAGGCCTTGAGTTTATTTTGAAGGCTATAATGAAAACCTCACATTCTCTTATTCCTTCCTTCCTGTTCTTTGGCTTTTATTCACAACCAAAGAAAGGAAGAGAACTAGGGAGTCACCCTGTCAATGTGAATAAAGTGAAATGCATGACAGTAACTTTTAGGATTTACTGAGATGAATCACTCAGATCAGTGAGATCAGATGCGTTTTATTCAGTCTTCATCCTGAATGCATGCCGGTTCAAAGTCATGTCACTGCCAGGAACTGTCTGGCACGGGAAGTACAGTGATCCCACGCTGAGATCTTCCATCCCTGCAGCCATGACCGAGTTTTCAGAGCGTTAATTGTCCGTCCTGTCTCCCTACAAGACACTTAAGCGGATCTATAGCTTTCTAAAACACCTCCCTTTCCAGTCTCAGTTCAGGCTGTTTTTCTTGGTTGCAATGTGTTGAATTGAAGCTCAGAACAGCAGGAGCGATGCTTCGCTCTGTTAGAAACACAATACTGCAGGATGACAGATAACTTTTTAGTTTTTCGCCAACTTTTATGGGTGAAGCAAAAGAATTCCCGCAAAGAACAGCTTCTCATTCTTGCGTTTAAAAAGCAGAGCCGCTGTAGGAGGTTCAGCACAGTGTATTTAATTCGTGAATAGAAGCACTTCTTCTAAAGGTCTTTCTCACTGCATTAACACAGAAACCATTTACTCATGTTCACTCTGCTCTTGTTTAGATGATGTCAAAGGTCAGACAAGAGCCCAAAGCAGACGTATAAAAGCTGATGGAGCGCAGAGGAGGAAAACAGTGGATTCTTTGCACTACTGCTCAGATGTTTTACTGCTCAGAGGTTGCTCTTTCATTTCTCATTCATCAACTTCATCAACATTCATTTCATTTCTCATTCATCAACAGTTTTGTCTCAGAGGTTGCTCTTAAAATTAATTAAATGACAATTGTTGACATAGTATTGAGCATTTAACCCTGAGATAATGTAGTCGTGGATTATTTTGTTCCAAAGTAAATTGCTGTTGTTTATTGTTGGCCGGCAGGGCCGGATGAGCTTGTTCGATCTTCTGATTTCTCACAGTGCGGTGAAGAAACGGCTAGAGGAAGTGATGTTGTGCAGACAGAGCTGAGGCACAAATGCTGAGCCACCCCTCACTGTGAGACCTCAGCGGTGTCTCTGTCCCTGGGCCACAGCAGTGATATTTCAACATACAGAGATCTTGGCTTGTGTTCAGGAACCCCCTGGTGCTCTCATGAGATGCTTGAGTCAGTTTAATCAAATAAAACACAAAGACAGAAGGATGCTAGAGTTAAACCACATGTTTCCTTCAGCCTTTTGTTTATTAAATGCCTTGAGGGTTTGGCTACACAACATGAGGAATGAAACTTAAATGAAACTTCACAAATATAATATTGTTTAATTCACAAATAATCAGCTTGAATAGTTCAGTCAGACAAGGTTGTCAGTTCTGAGCACTTTCTTGTAATTTTGTTCTTTTGGGGTGGTTTAGTGGTTGCTAGGTTGTTCTGGGTGTTTGTTAAGCAGTTGTTAGAGTGTTCTGGGTAGTTATTAAGCAGTTGCTATGGTGAGTGTTTCTAGAATGTTTCTAGAATGTTCTGGGTGGTTGTTAAGCAGTTGCTAGAGTGTTCTGGCTCATTGTTAAGTGGTTGCTAGGGTGTTCGTAGTGATTAGGTGGTTGCTAGAGTGTTCTGGGTGGTTGTTAATGGTTGCTAGGGTGTTCTGGGTGGTTGTTAATGGTTGCTAGGGTGTTCTGGGTGGTTGTTAATGGTTGCTAGGGTGTTCTGGCTGGTTGTTAAATGGTTGCTAGGGTGTTCTGGCTGGTTGTTAAATGGTTGCTAGGGTGTTCTGGTTGGTTGTTAAATGGTTGATAGGGTGTTCTAGGTGGTGGTTAAGTGGTTGCTAGGATGTTCTGGGAGTTAAGTGGTTGCTAGAGTGTTCTGGCTAGTTGATAAGCAGTTGCTAGAGTGTTCTGGCTCATTGTTAAGTGGTTGCTAGGGTGTTCGTAGTGATTAGGTGGTTGCTAGAGTGTTCTAGGGTGGTTGTTAATGGTTGCTAGGGTGTTCTGGCTGGTTGTTAAATGGTTGCTAGGGTGTTCTGGCTGGTTGTTAAATGGTTGCTAGGGTGTTCTGGTTGGTTGTTAAATGGTTGATAGGGTGTTCTAGGTGGTGGTTAAGTGGTTGCTAGGATGTTCTGGGGGTTAAGTGGTTGCTAGAGTGTTCTGGCTAGTTGATAAGCAGTTGCTAGAGTGTTCTGGCTCATTGTCAAGTTGTTGCTAGGGTGTTAGGGTGGTTAAGTGGTTGCTAGTGTGTTCGTAGTGGTTAAGTGGTTGCTAGGGTGTTCTGGGTGGTTAAGTGGTTGCTAGGGTGTTCCAGCTGGTTGTTAAATGGTTGATAGAGTGTTCTAAGTGGTGGTTAAGTGGTTGCTAGTGTGTTCGTAGTGGTTAAGTGGTTGCTAGGGTGTTCTGGGTGGTTAAGTGGTTGCTAGGGTGTTCCAGCTGGTTGTTAAATGGTTGATAGGGTGTTCGGGGTGGTTAAGTGGTTGCTAGAGTGTTCATAGTGGTTAAATGGTTGCTAGGGAAGGTAGGGAACATACACCTAGCAAAGTTCAACGTTTTGGTGATCGATTGCTCCAGTCTACTCCTCTCTACCTCGCTGCTTAATAGTTTGCTTCTGTAGTTCCGTAGAGCTTTGTTTTGAATCTTTTTATTATAATTACTTGTTTATTTTATCATCACCATATATCTGATATTGCCTATCACATTAATCTGACGTCACTAGCGGTTAAACTTTTAATACAAATCGCTATCACAGCGCGTTAGCATTTCGCTAGCTTGTTAGCTTGTCATCCGGGCCACGTACCGTCCTTTTCTCTCGTGCACTCCTTTTTCTATGACTCGAGTCCATTAAACAACTGTGGTAAGTCGGATCACTCTACAAACACGGTGAGTTATGTCATCCTCTCCTTTTGTTGTTACTTGCACTGCCTGTCACATGGATAGTATAGCTCTCTCAGAGAGAATCTCAGAATTAGAGACACGCATCCAAACTTTAATTGAGGATAGTAAGAATGCAAGGGCTTTAGATACTGTTTTGGATGCGACTAGCTTAGTGAACTCTGTTCGGTTCCGGCTGTAGAGCCCGTGCAGCAGGACAATTGGGTCACCGTGAGGCGGCCTAGCTGCAGAAAACACCACGCTTCTGTTCCGATTAGAACATCAAACAGGTTCTCCCCACTCAGTGACGCACCCACTGAGAATCCTGTTCAAAGTGCCCTAGTAATTGGCGATTCTATTACATGGAACGTGAAAATAGAGACACCAGCCACCAAAGTCACATGTTTGCCGGGAGCCAGAGCACCTGACATCAAAGCAAATTTAAAAGTGCTGGCTAATGCTAATCATAAATACTCTAAGATTATTATTGACATCGGCACAAATGATGTTCGACTTCGCCAGTCGGAGATCACTAAAATTAACATTAAAGAGGTGTGTGAACTTGCAAGTACAATGTCAAAAACAGTATTTTGCTCTGGTCCCCTTCCTGTTCGTCGGAGTGATGAGATAGTTAGCAGATTATCATCACTCAATGGCTGGCTGTCTAAGTGGTGTCCGCAGAATAATATAGGTTTCATAGACAATTGGAAAAGTTTTTGGGGCAGACCTGACCTGTTGAAAAGAGATGGTATTCATCCCTACGGGGATGGTGCTGCTCTTCTCTCTAGTAATATGGCACATAGTCTTAGAGCTAAACCATGACAAACCAGGGCCCAGGTCAGGAAGCAGCAGACAGACTGGCTAAACCGACCGTCTGCTAGCCATCTCACATCACAGAAGTCAGATAATTCCCAACACATAGAAACTCTTTCACCTAGATATTATCACATAGAGACTGTGTCTGTACCCCGAATTAGTATACAAAAAACTTCCAAACCCATTTAAGGGTAAAAATTTAATTGATGTTCTCAAATAAAAAACAGAGATAATACTGATAAACAAATGATAAAGCTTGGATTGCTGAATATTAGATCCCTTTCTTCAAAAGCATTTATTGTAAATGATATTATCACAGACAGTAATCTAGATTTGCTGTGTTTGACAGAAACCTGGCTAAAACCGGACGATTACATTACTTTAAATGAGTCTAGCCCTCAAGGTTACGATTATCAACACAATCCTCATCAGAAAGGCAAAGGGGGAGGTGTTGCTGTAATTTATAGTAATATCTTCAGTATTACTCAAAAGTCCTTCAAATATAATTCCTTCGAAGTGATGGTGCTTTATGTAACGTTATGTAAGTTGACATTTGTATACAGTCCACCAGGGCACCATACAGACTTTATCAAAGAATTTGCTGATTTTCTATTGGAGTTAGTACTGGCTGCAGATAAAGTCCTTGTTGTTGGTGATTTTAATATCCATGTAGATAATGATGAAGACGCATAAAACGCATAGCAACGCAAATGCTTCCTATAAATACATCTCTAACTTCTGATGTCTCCAAACACCAAAGCGGTAATGACTTTATGAACTTCTTTACTTGCAAGATTGACAATATTAGAGAGAAAATTATAACCATGCAACCATCTACTACAGTGCTCTGTAGTGTCCCTGAGGAAAAATTCCATTCATTCATTACTATAGGAGAGGAAGAATTCTCTAAACTTATTAAATCATCAAAGTCAACAACATGTATGTTAGACCCTATGCCGACTAAGCTATTGAAAGAGCTATTGCTTCCAGAGGTCATAGATCCTCTTCTTAATATTGTTAATTCATCTTTATCACTAGGATATGTACCGAAAACTTTTAAGCTGGCTATTATTAAACCTCTTATTAAAAAACCACAACTTGATCCTAGAGAATTAGTCAATTACAGGCTGATCTCGAATCTACCTTTTCTGTCAAAAATACTAGAAAAGGCAGTTTCATCACAGCTATGTTCCTTTTTAGAAAAATGGTATCTGTGAGGATTTCCAGTCAGGATTTAGACCGTACCATAGTACTGAGACTGCTCTCATTAGAGTTACAAATGATTTGCTCTTATCTGATCTTGGTTGTATCTCTCTATTAGTGTTACTAGATCTCAGTGCTGCTTTTGACACTATCGACCACAATATTCTTTTGAATAGACTTGAAAATTATGTTGGCATTAGTGGAATTGCATTGGCATGGTTCAAATCTTACTTATCTGACCGTTATCAGTTTGTAGTAGTAAACGAAGAGATGTCATATTGATCACAAGTTGGAGTCTTCAATATGGAGTACTGCAAGGCTCAGTACTAGGACCGTTGCTTTTCACTCTGTACATGCTACCCTTGGGAGATATCATTAGGAAGCATGGCGTTAGTTACGCTGATGATACTCAGCTCTATATTTCTTCGCGCCCTGACGAAACTTACCAATTCACAAAATTAAAGGAATGCATAGCTGATATAAAAAATTGGATGGCCAGTAATTTCTTACTACTAAATTCAGAAAAAACAGATTCTGATTTTTGGACCAAAAACTTCTTCACGTAATAACCTAGAATACTGTCTAACACTTGATGGCTGCTCTGTTAAGTTTTCGTCGTCAGTTAGGAACCTGGGTCTTTGATACCAATCTTTCATTTGAAAGCCATGTTTCTAGCATCTGTAAAACCGCATTCTTCCATCTTAAAAATATATCTAAACTACGACATATGCTCTCAATGACAAATGCGGAACAGTTGGTTCATGCGTTCATGACCTCAAGGCTAGATTACTGTAACGCTCTACTGGGTGGTTGTTCTGCTCGCCTGTTAAACAAACTACAGCTGGTCCAAAACGCAGCAGCTAGAGTTCTTACTAGAACCAGGAAGTATGACCATATTAGCCCGGTTCTCTCAACACTGCATTGGCTTCCTATTAAACATTGTATAGATTTTAAAATCTTGCTACTTACTTGCAAAGCACTAAATGGTTTTGCTCCCCAGTACCTGAGCGAGTTCTTAATTCATTATAGTCCTTCACGTCTATTGCGATCTCAGAATTCTGGACAGTCGATAATACCTAGAATATCAAAATCAACTGCAGGTCAGCCGGAACCGGGAACACTTCCCATAACACCTGATGTACTCGCTACATCATAAGAAGAATGGCGTCTACGCTAATATTAGTCTCTCTCTGTTTATCCCGAGGTTTGCCGCAGCCTGCCAGATCCAGGGCGTATCCAGATGAGATGAAGGACCTGCATCTAGACATGATGATAACGCAGCCCTGACGTTTCAGCTAAACTATCCCCTGCGAAGTATAAGTAATAATTAACAATTTTTACAATGGAAGTGATTCAATCAAAAACCAACTTTAGCTTAATAATAATTCTCCTATTGTCACTGTGAAGCTGCTTTGAAACAATATGTATTGTGAAAAGCACTATATAAATGAAGATGACTTGACTAGGGTGTTCGGGTGGTTAAGTGGTTGCTAGGATATTCTGGGTGGTTGATAAGCAGTTGCTAGAGTGTTCTGGTTCATTGTTAAGTGGTTGCTAGGGTGTTAGGGTGGTTAAGTGGTTGCTTGGGTGTTTTGGGTGGTTAAGTGGTTGCTAGAGTGTTCTGGGTGGTTGATAAGTGGTTGCTAGGGTGTTGGTTGTTAAATGGTTGATAGGGAGTTCTAGGTGGTGGTTAAGTGGTTGCTAGAGTGTTCTGGGAGGTTGTTAAGTGGTTGCTAGGGTGTTCTAGGTGGTGGTTAAGTGGTTGCTAGGGTGTTTGGGGTGGTGGATAAGTGGTTGCTAGGGTATTTACAAATGTAATTATGTTAAGTTAAACATACTAGAGCAAATTTTATTTGACCTAAACCAATTCAGTTGTGTTGACCCAAATAGACGGATTTATTTTGAATGAACTAAATGAAATTGTGTGAAAACTTTTCTCAAATAAATTAAGGGTAGTGAATTCATTTTTGAGTGTTAGATTGAAAATTTGAATAAATAATATAACACTGGTTTCATTCGTGTCTATTTTTATTTCTCCAAAGAACTTTCCAGAACTTCCTGCGCTGCAGTGCAGCCATGGAGAGAAGAAGACATCGTCCTGGGCGTCAAACATCTGATCTACTATATGTGTCAGGTGTCAGCCCATCTCTTCTGTCCGTCTCTCCGCTGTGTGTTCACCCGGTCGTGAGGGACGCTGGCTATCGAATCTGACGAAGTGTGTCGTGGATGCTCCTCTGACGCAAACAAACCATTGAGTTGTAGTGTCTGGTGTCAGGGAAACGCATAGCAACGCAAATGCTTCCTATAAATACATCTCTAAGTCTGGCTATTTTAAACCGCCATGTCGAAGTGAGCAGTTCAAGGCCACATCCCATCACCTATAGAGGATTAATACAGCGCTGGTCGAGTCAGGGGACTACAGCTGTACTGCTTTAATGGATTCTTGTTTTGTGGTTTTACACAAGTAGAACATTTTAGTTTTTCAGTTCAAAACAGAAATACAAAATCTGTGTGATTTATGTTTAGGGAACTTCATGTGCAACTATTTGTCTTTTTTTACATTTTGCTTGCCCAGGCAAAATCTGCCATCATGATGCTAAAGCGTTGTAGGTGGTTGCCAGGGTGTTGCTGGTTTGTTGATATGGAGTGGTTAGAGTATTGCTATGCGGTTGCTAGGGTGTTCAGGGTAGTTGCCAGGGGGTTGCTTTACTGTTTCTAAAGTATTTGAGTTGTTGTGAGAGCGTTGCATTGCGGTTGCTAGGGTGTTCAGGGTAGTTTCCAGGAGGTTGCTTTAGTGTTTCTAAAGTGATTTGAGTGGTTGTGAGAGAGTTGCTATGTGGTTGCTAGAGTGTTCAGGGTAGTTGCCAGGGCGTTGCTTTACTGTTTCTAAAGTTATGAGTGGTTGAGAGAGTCAAGGGGTTGCTTTACTGTTTCTAAAGTGATTTGAGTGGTTGTGAGAGCATTGCTGTGCAGTTGCTAGGGTGTTCGGGGTAGTTGCCAGGGCGTTGCTTTACTGTTTCTGAAGTGATGAGTGGTTGTGAGAGTGTTGCTTTGCAGTTGCTAGGATGTTCAGGGTAGTTGTCAAGGGGTTGCTTTACTGTTTCTAAAGTGATTTGAGTTGTTGTGAGAGCATTACTATGCTAGGTTGCTAGGGTGTTCAGAGTAGTTGCCGGGACGTTGCTTTCTTGTTTCTAAAGTGATTTCAGTTGTTTTGAGAGTGTTGCAATGTGGTTGCTAGGGTGTTCAGGATAGTTGCCAGGAGGTTGCTTTAGTGTTTCTAAAGTGATTTGAGTGGTTGTGAGAGCGTTGCTATGTGGTTGCAAGAGTGTTCAGGATAGTTGCCAGGGGGTTGCTTTACTCTTTCTAAAGTGATTTGAGTTGTTGTGAGAGCATTACTGTGCAGTTGCTAGGGTGTCCAGAGTAGTTGCTGGGACGTTGCTTTCTTGTTTCTAAAGTGATTTGAGTGGTTGTGAGAGCATTGCTGTGCAGTTGCTAGGGTGTTCGGGGTAGTTGCCAGGGCGTTGCTTTACTGTTTCTGAAGTGATGAGTGGTTGTGAGAGTGTTGCTATGCAGTTGCTAGGATGTTCAGGGTAGTTGTCAAGGGGTTGCTTTACTGTTTCTAAAGTGATTTGAGTTGTTGTGAGAGCATTACTATGCTAGGTTGCTAGGGTGTTCAGAGTAGTTGCCGGGACGTTGCTTTCTTGTTTCTAAAGTGATTTCAGTTGTTTTGAGAGTGTTGCAATGTGGTTGCTAGGGTGTTCAGGATAGTTGCCAGGAGGTTGCTTTAGTGTTTCTAAAGTGATTTGAGTGGTTGTGAGAGCGTTGCTATGTGGTTGCAAGAGTGTTCAGGATAGTTGCCAGGGGGTTGCTTTACTCTTTCTAAAGTGATTTGAGTTGTTGTGAGAGCATTACTGTGCAGTTGCTAGGGTGTCCAGAGTAGTTGCTGGGACGTTGCTTTCTTGTTTCTAAAGTGATTTGAGTGGTTGTGAGAGCGTTGCTCTGTGGTTGCTAGGGTGTTCGGGTAGTTGCCAGGGGGTTGCTTTACTCTTTCTAAAGTGATTTGAGTGGTTGTGAGAGTGTTATTATGTGGTTGCTAGAGTGTTCAGGATAGTTGTCAGGGCATTGCTTTGCTGTTTCTAAGCTGAATTTTAAAAGAAACAGTTTGCAAAACAACAAACTTTAAATGTTAATTGGATTTAACCACATTTTATGACGAAAAGCCTGTATATGAGTAATAGTTATAGTGACGCAGACAGCACAACTCAGTCTGACTCAATGTTAAGTCATATTTTTTTTTTTTTTAAGTCTGCCTTTCAGACGCATAGCTACATACTGTATGTAGTGAACACTGCACACATCCAAGCACACAATGCCCAATGCAGAAATGGAGCTCCACAGAACACACTGTAAAAGAAAGAAACATTTCCTTCCATTCATTATTGAACGTTTTAATCACAAGACAAAGCTCTCAAAAAAAGCGCACCCAAAGCGCACTTTAACTGAGACTTCAAACAAACAACATGAGAGACTGGAGAAATAATTAAAGCCAGTCTGCTCTAAAAGTGCCGCAGACATCAAACGAATCAGACGCGGCTCATTCTATCAGAGAGTAAAGTCATAACAGTTTGTTTTATAGTTCAGCTTTTAAAATGGATAGTTCAGCATGTAATACAACTCTGTTCAATGCACAGTTTACAAATGAATGAACTATTTTAGACTGCAGAATAATTGTATATTCAGATGATTTGTGAAATCACTCCACATGAGATAAAATATTCTGTTTCACAGGAGTTTATTAAAAATAGTTTTGTCAACAGCTTACAGATATAACATTTCCAAAGACATAATGAAACCTTATGACGATTACAATCATAAAATAATCTGAAACTGAATTATTAAGACACATTCTTATCATTCTCCCATTAAGAATAAACACCTGAAATCAATGATTCACGATTTGTTAAAAAGTGCTCAAATACACAAAAATCACATAATACTGTCATCTTAAATGTGGTTATCAGTCTTTTTAAGTTACTTCACATACCGCTCAAGTAAGAGCATGTCATGTATCTGTCCTCATAGTCTGAAGTATAAGAATATAAACAAAATAAATTCAATAAAAGAAAATAATAGCTTCTGGTTTTCCAGCCCATTGTTGTTTAATATATCATTATAATACTAGTGAAATAAGTACCATACGTTCACGATAGCAACATATAAAGAAGCTGGGTGTCAGAAAGAAGCTCTCAATGAAGAAAAAATCATTGTTCTTCATTTCCTCATTTTCCTCCCTTTCCTTTATGTCTCAAAGTGCGTCTTTCCATTAATCCAGCCGAACAGGAAGCAGCCGGGGGTTAATACGGCACTTCCCATCTCTGGGTTTGCGCAGCGGTTACTGGTCTTAATTTTGATGCGTTCGCCTTGGCTCGCGTCCCGGATAACCGAACGGTCCTGCCTGACAGGCAAAAGAGACAGAGCAGAAAACAAAAAGAAAGAAAGCGCTTCCGAACCACTTTAAAGGTCGGCTAGCGCTGCGGTCCATCAGAAGCTGTGAGGTCGTTAAAACGAACATAACCGTTTTCCCACACTGCAAAAAAATTATTTTCGTCTTGTTTTCTAGTACAAATATCTTCTCAAATGAAGATACATTTACTTGAAAAGCAAAATTACTTAAAAAGGGACTATTATGCCCTTTTTTGAGCTCTACTACAACAGGTTTTCATGCTTGAATGTTCAAAAAACAAATGACAATAACATCAATTCACCGCTGGATTTGCACAAAAGATTAACATGACGGCACATGCTAGTCGATGAGTTGAATCAACTCCACAGCAACTACATAAATTTATCCACTAACCGTTCAGAAACGTCCAGTTTCATTCTATAAGTTGTAACTTTTTCCTGAGTCTCTCCATCAGTGTCCGACTCTGGTTTGAACAATGTAAGGCTGAACACTGTTACTGACAATCCTCATTTTGGCTGCGTGAGATTCTCCAGCTTTGTTGTTGTTGAGCAACCAAAGCGCGAGCTGTTAAAGCTCCGCCCTCTTCTGGAAATGGGTTCGGGAGCAGCAGCTCGTTTGCATTTAAAGGGACACAAACAAAAACAGCAAGAACAAATATCCGTCAATGGAGTAAGAAAAGTAAACTTAAGTAAAGTTCAAAGGGATTATTCTTTTGACCCCATTGACATTTTTTCTTCTTTTAAGATAACTCGCTTCATTTTGATCAATTTTTCAAAAGAAACAAGACTTTGATCTAAGGTATTTGTAATGAAAAACAAGACAAAAATACTAGTAAGTAAGAAAATCTTTTTTTTTTTTTTTTTTTTTTTGCAGCTGTGCCTCTCAACATCTGGACACATGCAGCTGCAAGTCTGTCTCAATTAAATTCTCCGAACGCTCATTCTGAGACCCATTTGTGAAATCCTGTCATTCGGTTTTCTCCGAGAGCACTCGGTTGGTCTGAACTGAGGCAAAACATCTGGACATTGTCCCAAGTGCGAGTCGGAACGATGCTTTGACTCATTCATTGTGAAGGTTTTGGAGTCCGTGCTTGTGTCAAATCAGGCGAAGATGCTCCTCTGATGGGCCATCAGGGCTGTCTGACTCTCTCTTCTTCTTTCTTTCTTTCTCTCCATCCGCACCTTCCAGCAGACGGCGCTCAGCGCGAGCAGCACCAGCCCGGCCGAGAGCAGCACCAGTCCGAAGTACGATATGGTGGAGCCGTGAGAGTTGAAGCTGTACGCGACGGCGGTCACCACGATCCCGGCGATTAGGACCACCACGCCGAATGGCACGGTGCAGCGGTAGCAGGACAGCTCGGCTCCGCCGGTGGCCGCCGTTAACTGCACCTCGTTGACCAAAGGAATGGTGACGGCCGTTGCCGCCGGTGGTTCATTGTTGTTGGTTTTCTCTGCCAGGATTCGCTCAGGAGCTCCGGGGATCGTCATGGTATCTTTCACAAGCTCGGTGGGCATCGCAGGGTCAAGGGTCAGCGTGTTTTGAGGCATCAGCCACAGTCTGAGCCGTCTCTACGCTCTATTATTCCAGGTT
Organism: Ctenopharyngodon idella; assembly: GCF_019924925.1. NCBI lineage: Eukaryota > Metazoa > Chordata > Actinopteri > Cypriniformes > Xenocyprididae > Ctenopharyngodon > Ctenopharyngodon idella. The sequence goes on along the minus strand of NC_067222.1, from coordinate 4,688,366 downwards.
ACTGCGTCGTCTCACCGTTTCCACACCTGTAGGAAAAGCAAGGCAAGTTTATTTACAGTGTGTTATATAGCCATGAGAATGGTTTTAAAACCTCTTAAGAACAAGTAATAGAGCAGCGCGGAATTTTTGGAGGGTGAACTGTAAGTTTGCACCACTCTGGTTCACTTCGACAAAAAACCCAAAAGGATTTTTTCATTGGATTTCGGATTATTGCAGAAAATAAGCTCTGTGACCAACAAAAGATTATGATTCTGACACGTTTTGTTCATCATGATAATATCTTCACAAATTGAATACAACTTTTATGAATTTTGAAGCCTAAATACTTTGGAAGCTTGTTTCCGTCACTGAATAGTAAATAAAAAAGCTAATTGTGACTTTGTATCTCACAACTCTAACTTTTTTCCTACAATAGCGATATAAAGTCACAATTATGAGTAATAAAGTCAGAATTACGAGATATAAACTTAAAATTGTGAGTTATAAAAACAGAATTGCGTGATATAGAGTCGCAATTGCGTGTTATAAAGTCAGAATTGCAAAACAATTCTGAGAAAATCCAGAATTGCGACTTTATATCAAGCAATTCTGACTTTTTCTCAGAATGGTTAAAATCTCGCAATTCTGATTTTATAACACGCAATTCCGTTTTTGTAACTCGCAACTTAGTTTATATCACGCAATTCTGACTTTATATCTCACAATTCTGTGAAATTCTGATTTTTTCCCCTCAGAATTCTACTTTATAACACGCAGTTGCAAGTTTACATCTCTCAATTGCGCAAAAAAAGGTCAGAATTGTGAAAAAAAAGTCAGAATTGCAAGATGTAAAATTGCAATTCAGAGAAACAAAAAGTCAGAATTGTGAGATAAAAAGTTAGTTATCTTTTAAATTTGTTTTATTCCATGGCAGAAACAAGATTCCATAAAATACAGCCGCCAAAAGTAAAAAGATAAATGTAGGCTATATAAATGAACTACACCACAGTGTATTCCAGTTCCTAGGGCACTTTGGTTGGTTGCTAGGGAGCTGCTATGTGGTTGCTAGGGTGATCTGTTGCTAGGGCGTTGTTAAGGTGTTCTGAGGGGTTTAAATTGCATTGCTAGAATGTTCTGGATGGTTGACATGGCATTGCTTTGCGATTGCTATGGTAGTTGCTAGGGTGTTTTGAATGTTTTTGTTGGTTGCTAATGGTGTTTGTTTGTTTATGGGAGGCAGAACAAGTTACACACTAAAGTGTAATACTTAGTGATCTAAACAAAGCTCTAACCCGATGTTTGAGCGATAGTAATGGTGATGGCTGAGTGAGTAAACACATTACGAGTGCAGGGCAGGTCTGTAGAGTTGTTTTGGTTTTCAATCGGGAAGAGCCCCCCAGATCCACTTTCTGACCGCAGACGCAGGCTGACCGCCATCTGAATGACGCAAAGAGAGCTGCCACATTCCCTGGAGAGCTCACCATATGACATTACAAACCGGCCCATGAAACATGAGTGCCGTATAAATTAACAGTCCTTTCTCAAGGGGCTTTTTCTTAAGAGGGTCAGCAGAACCGGCAAACGCCCGTGACACTTCTCTCTGACCGTTACGCATTACAGCTGCAAAGTTGAGCCTGGATTTTAACCCTCATGTGCTGTTTAGATTCACCTCAATACTTTTCCTTTTACAGTAGATCTTTATAATCAATATAAACTAACGGATCTAGTTACACTTTAGTTTTTACCCTAAACTGAGCATGCACTTTTCAGAAACGTGGCTGTTATCGAAGGTAGTAATGTAGTTTGCAAAGATAGCAAAAACACAATACAATAAAACAAATCCAAAATCCAAATCAGGTTCTGTGAATAGACTTATTCACAGAACCTGAAAATTGCATTTGCTTATAATTTTACAGCCCAAACAAAACCAAGCTAATATTATTTTAATGCAATATCAAGCTGAAATCTTGTTTATAATCAGGTGTCATAAAAGTAGATAAAATGTCAGATATACTTCAATGTTGTTGTATTTTTTTTTTATTTTTTATTTTGAAGGGTGTTGAAATATTTTAAAATAAGTGCACTAAATATGGAATATAGAGTATATTTATTGCTTTGTGTTTATAGTGAATTAAAATGCTATTTTTTTGTTTTGTTTTGGTCACTTATAATAAAAGCTAATCTTTATATCATTGCGATTGCATTAAAACCTTATTTTTATTGTTTTTGAGAAACAGACAGTAAAGTTCTTGTATTTCACTAGCTATATATCAGAAAATGCATGCATGAAGGCTGCAGAAACATTTACTAATGTCACATGCGACACCCTTAGGGAAATAATATTTACTGTTATTCATTTAAACCATAAATCTTAAATGTTTGGTGCATGCATAAAGGTAATCTGAGACGGGGTCAAGTCATTCACCTCACACGTGTTTTCCATCCTGCCCTCGGAAGATCCTGTTCAGCAAACCGAAGACTTTAAAGTCCCGTTATACTCCAAACACAGTGTGCCTCTGAAGATCTCCTCCTCTTGAAGCGTGTGAGCAACTGACTGTGTGTGCAGGTCTCATTCACTAGATGTGCGTCTAAGTTCCTCCTCCTCCATGTGAACTAGTGCTGCTTCAGTTTGAACACATGGGGAGGGGCGTAAGCCATAAACTTTGTAAACCATATCATCTGCCTGCATGATATATGCTGATGGTCATGTAATAAAGTTAATTTATATCACTTTGGCTGTGTGTCTGGGTAAAATTAATTCTGGTTAAAGCTTTAAAAATAAGTAAATATCAAACAAAGGTAATGCTCATGACATATGTATAACATTGCAACATTAAAGAGGCCATTATGCCCTTTTACAAAGTCTTGATTTTGTTTTTGGGCTCTACTAGAATAGGCTTTCATGAATGAATGTTCAAATGAATGTTGACATTGTTGCAGCTCCTCTCTTCCAAGTCTGTCAGTAACACTCTGTTTAGTTCCTGTCTCTATGAAGCTCCTCCTTCTGAAAAGCACAATGTGCTCTGATTGGTCGACTGGACCAGTGTGTTTGGGAAATGTCACGCCCCTTATAACCACGAGTTTCAACAAGGTAATGCAACTCAACCATTATTTTGCGTGGAAAACAAACAAACAAACAAACAAAAAAAAAAACTCAAGACTACAATGGAGGCGTTTCTTAGGAGTTTAGTAACAGCACTGATATAGAGAATAAAGGCCCGTTCACACCAAGAACGATAACTAAAGATAACGATAAAGATTCTAGAAATCATTCTAAATATAAAAGAATATCAGTGTTCACACCACAACTATAAACGACAACGATATAGAGAAACGATATCGTTGGGATCACTTTCAGAACGATCTTTTTCCAGCCGTTAAACGATAAAACACTGACAACCAATCAGAATCCACTCTCCTTCAATGGCTCGCGCATTTAAAATGGCAGACGACATTGCGGAGAAGTTAATCGCCGAGGTCCAGAAAAAGCCACCACTGTTTGACAAGTCAAACCCCCTTTTCAAGGATACTTCAAAGAAAATGAATATGGAAAACAATCGGTCATGAATAAATGGTGAGAAGTATTAATGATGAGATCATGATGCCAGGCTAGCAAACAGTGTAACATAAAATTACCTCAGATATCTAGTGCTAGTTTCGACAACATCGTCTTGCTTCCTTTGAAGTTGCAGTGAAAAAGAATAGGTGGTGTTTTTATTCCACTATATTGACTTTGTCAGCTAAATTCACTGTTACACCGTTGTCGCTCGTGTCGCAACAGCTAAAAGCTGTCTACACTGAACGCGACAAAGCGTGAAATAGCATGCTGAGGATATCTGCTGGTTAAAGCCTGTAAATGCAACAAGAACAGCAAAAACATGTTGTACACACCGCAGCCCGTGAGCTTAGAATATCGTTCGTTGGTGTGGACGCAGATATCGTTATAGTTATCTTTATAGTTACTGTTCTTGGTGTTAATTGGCCTTAACCCTTTTTGGAGGAATTTGGGCTGCGTTTAACTCCACTTTGAGACAGTGATGGGAGGAACACATTACAAGTAACTTGAGATACATAATCAGATTACTTTTTTCAAGTAACTCGTAAGGTAACGCATTACTTTTAAATTTACAACAAAATATCCAAGTTACTTTTTCAAATAAGTTGTAGCTGACGCTGATAGGTCAGCTGTGGGTTACTTATGACAGTGATTTCAAGAGGTTAATGTTCATTTTTTATTTTCATAACCTTATTTAAATATGTATTTCTGTGTATGTGAGTCAATTTCATAATTTGGTATTGTACTTTATTATTGTTGAACTCTCAGTTTGTCTACCAGCTGAATGTCATGTGACTCTTCCTGATTTACTTAACCTGGAAGTATTAGCGCCAACGGTATGGTGATACGTGAATTCAGACACACATGTTAGTGTTCCTGACCATTCTACTGCTGGTTACCAGGCAAACATGGTAAAAATGTTAATATTTTGTACATTTGATTTGTGGTTTAGTAGTGTTGTGTGTAAAACTGTGTTGGTTGTTTCTGTTTGTGTCTAGTTTTCATGGTGTTCCATAACAAACAAAAACGCATGGACATCAGTACTTTGGAATCGTGGACTGTTTAATAACCAGCGAGTAGTTACATAAGTAACACAAGGTACTTTGTTTTCCAATTTATTGATTGACATCTCTCCGGTCCCCATGTTGAGAGAAATTGGGAGTAAGTGCAGAGGCATTGTGTGCGCTGTGTAAGCATGATGGTTATTCTAGACTAGTTCTAGACTAAATGTGAGCATACATTTACTCATTTACTTCTTCTCCTGTGTCCAATTCTTCTGTATTCCAGAATGGCAGCACAGCTGAAAGGTTTGTTTGAGCTGCGCCCTCTACTGTACAGGTGTAAATATTCATTTCCTTCAGCCTGAGGCTTATTCATTTCACTTTAGGTGTGTGAAAGGGCCTTTACATTTGCCAAAAATATATATATATTTTTTTTTGTTATAAAAACAAACAGCCCAGTACAGATGAGAAAAAGTAACGTTAACGTAACACATTACTTCTCATAAAAAGTAATTAACGCCATTAGTTACTTTTTAGGGAGTAACGCAATATTGTAATGCATTACTTTTAAAAGTAACTTTTCTCAACTCGTAAAAAACTCCCTAAGCACTTCCACTTAGGGGAATCCCCTCTGCCATTTTGAAGTGCATTCAACTTCAGACCCTCGACCACTCGATTTTGACAGCCAAGACCAGATGAGAAAAAGTAACGCAAAAGTAACGTACTTCCAAAAGTATTACCTTCCATAAAAAATAACTAAGTAACACAATTAGTTACTTTTTTAGGGAGTAACGCAATATTGTAATGCATTACTTTTAACATTACTAATGCATTAAGTTTAAGTAACTTTCCACAACTCTGTGTGTATTTAGTTCTGGTTATATTTATTGCAAAATCTTACATTTTTACAACAAGTAGCCTAATAAATGCACACAGAGCACACACAATATCTATTTCAGTCTTTGTATCTGACGTGACAGTAAAACCCTACACAACCTTTGTGAGTGTGTATTGTTTGTGGACATATATTTGAATGGGTTTGTGATTTGAATTAGCTCTGCCTTCTGCTCTTAAACGCATACATGTGCAACTCAAGCATCCAATGTGTTTTTCTGCTTCTTTTTTCTTGTAATGTGATACAGGGTGTTGTCTACAGTCTTCCTTCCCGGAGGAAATCTTTCCTCAAATGCAGCACGCGGTGACGGACATCGCTCGGATCTCTCTGACTGACAGCAAAGAGCACACAGAGTTTGGTCATTTGGCTCCAGTTTTGCAACTTGCTTGAGTTCATTCAATGCAGTTCTCACCAAACTGTTCGATGAACAGATTTCATACAAACACCCATGAAGGTTCTTCAGTGGTTCTTTAATTGTAACAGGTTTCTTTCCTTCTTCTTTTTTTTTTTTTTTTTGGCTGTATAGTGTTCTTGAGTTGATAAATTTTTTTTTAAAAATGTTTCATTATAGGGTCTTTCCAGTCAGCTTAGCCTAGATCTAACCCTTTATTTTATTACACTTTCACAACTCTTGACACACCTCTGATTAATTGATGGGCCTGTTATGAATCTGGTGGAGTATAAATATTTGAGCTGGTCAGTCTTGTAACAGGCTGTATAGGTATAGAGTATCATCTGGTAACAAAAGTTACGGCATTGGGTTACTAACAGAGGCTCACAGACAAATGTCTCCTTTCCCCATGTCAGGCTCCTGACCACCCGGTTGGAGTTTTTTGAGATAATGAATGGCTGACTGGCACTTTCTATATATTTATTTTACATATAAAAAGAAGAAAAGCACACACTGAACACATATATATTAGATGATAAAACATTCCATATCTGTACAAAACATTTAAGCGTGTACCGAAATGTGTGAGCACGTGGCGCGCGATCAGCTGCGCTCTGACGTCAGCTTCCGCGTTCACATGACTCCTGACTCGCGTGGATACAGGAACATGGCTCTGCTGTTCAGTGATGAGGAGTTCGAGCTGGCGTGGACCGAACTGGACGAGCCGCAGCTCGACGGCGGGTGGGAGTTCTTCACCGAGACCATGGACGTCAAAATATACAGACTTTATAACAAGGTGAATATATGATGAATGACACAATGCGCACGCGCCCTGCGCAAAAATCAAAACAATGCAATGCGAAACATCTGATCTAGAGTATAACATAATACATAACGCAAGACAGTATATAATAATGCAATAGTTCACAACAATACACTGCCCAACGCAAATATGCTAGTATTGAACATACTGTACGTGATAATATATATATAATATGACGATAACATAATCATTATATAAGCTTCAGTCGCTCTGTTAAATCACCAGGCCCACTGAATTGTGTTAATATATAAAAATATAATAAAACAAATAATAGAGGAGACCGGGGCTAGTTGTCACATGATAACAAAATATGATACTGGAATTATAATTTATTAAAAAAATATTATTTAAAAATACATAATTACTCAACAACTGCTAGAGAAAACGAGCATGTCTATGTTTGAACTTTTGATTTGAAAAATAATCATTAAATTGTATTTCAGTTGAATAAAACAATGGTTTTTAATTTTCTATTTTTTTCCCCATTTTCTCCTTGTGCTTTTGAATGTTTCATGAATTACTTTAGATTTCGCAATTATTTTCCTACCGTTTAATAGGTTGTTTAATTGCATGTAGGCGTAATTTGCGGGTGGGACATGTCCCCACCACTTTTTGCCAGGGTCGATATTGTCCCCACCACTTTTTGAAACATCTCGCGGCACGGATGTATAGTAATACAAAAGAAACATCTCTAGATGATTAGCAATTCGTCTGTGTTTAAAAATAGGCGATCTGTCACTGGGATGTGTTGTTTTTGAAATCTTGTTGAGTGCTCGTTGCCGCTGTTATCAATGGCTCAACAGTGTGCTCTTGGCGCTCGTGCACACTGCGCAGTCTTCACTCGGACGAGCGCTTCAATCTATCGCTAACGCTGTTGCGGCCGGAGACTCTATTCTTTCCGGTGAAATCACAAAACAAAATACACATAAACGTGTCCCTGCTCTTGATATACAATCACTGATGAACATCTTTGGTTTTAATGAGAAAAAAAATAAAGTAAATAACAGGAGGGCGAATTAGAACCCAGAACCTCTAGCATGCTGATCAGAAGTTCTACCCTGGGACTAACAACAGAGGTAAGGACGAAACTATGATATTAAACATGAGGTCTATGTCGATACATTTTGTGCATTTATTATTGCAATGATACAATTACAGTATGTATAGTGGGCGTCCATACGGGTTTTGCACAAAAGATTAACATGACGGCACATTCTAGTCGATTAGTTGAATCAACTCCACAGCAACTACATAAATTTATCCACTTCATCTATTCAGAAACGTCAAGTTTCATTCTAAAAGTTGTAACTTCTTCCGGAGTCCATCAGTGTCCGACTCCGGTTTGAACAATGTAAGGCTGAACACCGTTACTGACAATCATCATTTTGGCTGCGTGAGATTCTCCAGCTTTGTTGTTGTTGAACAACCGAAGCGCGATCTGTTAAAGCTCCACCCTCTTCTTGAAAGGGGGCCGGGAGCAGCAGCTCATTTGCATTTAAAGGGACACACACAAAAACGACGTGTTTTTGCTCACACCCAAATAGGGGCAAATTTGACAAGCTATAATAAATGATCTGTGGGGTATTTTGAGCTGAAACTTCACAGACACATTCTGGGGACACCAGAGACTCATATTACATCTCGTAAAAGGGGCATAATAGGTCCCCTTTAAGATATGTGTCTGTCTAAGAAATTGGCTGTTAAAAATAAGGCAACCCTGACAAATATTTGTTGGAGTTGAAAGTGTGACTATATATGAGTAAATACTGTAATATAAAACATAAATGGAATAGGTCAAATAAGTCATTTCCAACTTAACATTTCTTCTGTATAATATTTAACACAACATGTATTGTAAACTCATTGGGTTTTATAGTATTTAAAAGTTCTATAACATTATTTGGCTCAGTCTGCTTGAAATGACCAAACTTGCCCGTTAAAAAAGATCCAGATGTTTTGTTGATTTATAACATACAAGCAAAAGTAACCATGACTGATGCATTCAAGAGAATCCTGTCTTCATGCACTGGGATCAGTTTAACTTCTAGTGCATGTGTATCATCACATGAATCAGCCAAATATCATGATGCTTGATCAGTATTACGGGCTCTGGCTGTGATGTGGCTTGTGTTTGTGATGCATTTCTCTTTAATGTCTTGTTCAACAGGAAACAGGTTTGTACGAGTACAAAGTGTTCGGTTCTCTGCCCAGCTGCTCTCCAGATCTCTGCGCAGATGTTTACATGGATCTCAACTACAGGAGACAGTGGGACTCCTATGTCAAAGGTAAACTATGTGTGGGACTCCAGAAGTCACAATCAAACATCTTCATGAAAACCATTATTTCATAAAAATTCACCCTTCAGCCTCAGAGTCTAGATAGTTTGATTCAGTATTAGTCGTAGGGCAGGTTTAGACAGATTCCTACAGTCATGAATCATCATTGAAGACATTATATGTGATACACCCATTTCTGTAGCAGAACAACTCAAACAAGCTTTTGCTGTGGGTAAAAAACTATTTTCTTAGGTTAGTCAAGTCACGTCAGCTTTATCCATATAGCTAGCGCTTTACAGTAATAAACAGGAAAAATTACAGAATGATTGATGCAACTTCATCAAATATGACACAAATTCAAATTCTGCTGTAAAGCAGCTGTAAAAAGACAATAGTGTCGTCAGTTCAATGTTGATTCAGTCAGTTCAATAACAGTGTCAATTATGAAACTAATTCGATTCAGCTATAAAGCAGCTCTTAAGAAGACAATAATATCATTATTCATCTCAAGTTTTGTTCTCATCTGATAATGTCAGTCGAATCGATGATATTACTGAATATTAAAGGGGTCATGAATTGAGAAATCAACTTTTCCCTGAGCTTCTGATGTATAAGAGGTCATTATACTATAAGAATAACTGAAAACGTCCTTGTTAGTCCAATAAAAGCTTTTGACACCAGGCCCAGCGAATGACTGATCCTGGAATGTGCCTATCTAGGTGAAACTCCGCCTCCGCAGAAGAAATCAATGCCTACCTCATCATTGCAACGTTAGCCCTGCCCACTGGCGTGTTAGTGACGAGCGATACAGGACTAAAAATAACATTACCTTTCAAAAGATCCTAATGCTAGGAATATAGTTATTTATTTTCAACAATGTGAATGTCTTAGTTGAGCTTTATTTATTTTGTATTCGGTACATTTCACTGTGGATTCTTTGGCATTTCAGCACAGGCTTTGCAAACAGACTTTAGCGATATGGACTCGACAGTAATGCAACAACATGTAAGTAACTGTGTTAATTCTAATGCCTGATCTGATATGTAATGATTGATGTACAGTCAGATGTTAATTCTCTATGTGTCAGTAAATCAAACCAGTGACTAAACGGTCGACTTCATGTTGTTTCTCTTAGTAGGATGAAAATAATCTGTTATTTAAATGGTGATTAGATTATATAAAGAAGCGATCAAAGAACGCTCCCTTAACAATCGCCAGAGCTGTCAATTAAAGAGCGTGAGTTTATCAGTGACTGAGTTCTGGACACGCGCCAAAACTCCCGTTTTATTCAACGGAGATATTTATATCTCTTAGTTACATCGCGTTTGCACTGTTAGTTACGATGAAAGCATTCGTTAGTGTGCAGAAATTATGTTGCAATGACGAGATCACTGCTTTCATGCACTCAACATGTCTGTGATCGGCTGTTCATCACTACAACCTTTCCTGCCACGATCTAAATATAATGCCATAGATCAAAACGCTATAATAAACACTACTCATGATTAGTAAACCTTGAGAGCTGTAAAGCTGTAATAGTAAAACGTGCTAAAAGTTTTTGAGAGAGTAATACTGTTAGCCAATCACAGCAGTGGGCGTTTACACTGAAGTTTCACAGCAGACATGCCCCTTAAAACAGAGCGTTCAAATCAGAGGGCTAAAATCAGGGTAGCAAAAAAACCTTTTATTTCTAAATAATGACTTTTTTTTTTAATGTAAAAAGCATACTAACATTATAAGTGCATCCCAAGAAACATTATAAAACAATAAAACAACACAGTTCATGACCCCTTTAAGTGTCTTAAAGTTACGTTAACTTACTCTTGTGGATCACAAATAAACTGTCGCCCACTTGAAATGCATCATATGGCTTGTTTTTTTACATTTTTCTACTGTTTTTCCACATTCTGAAGTTTCTCCTCTTGATGGTGGTCAGATCCGTTCAGATACGCAGGGAACTGGACTGGTACGTCATGTAAATTTAGCGTCCCAGTAGATTGACCCAGTGTTTATTCTGTCATTGTCATGTGTGTAGAACATGCTGTGTTGTTTGGTAGTGATGTGCTTCATACAGTAGAGCCACACAGGCATGTATATATCGACTTTCACAGTGGACTGATCCAGAATCAGATCCTTTAGTCTGTATAAGCTCAACCATGAGCATGTGAAAGGCAGAAACTGACCCTGGATCAGATTTCTGTACATTGAGCAGGTTTGTACTTTGAATTTCATTGTTTTAAACATCATAAAATCCTGTTTACTGTTTAATCAAAAGTGTTAATAATTAAAAATGAGATGGCAGAGCACCAGTTAAAGAGCTCAGGGAATGATGTCATGTTAAAGTGGCCTACATACAGTTTATAGCAATTTAGCATGTAGCGTTCCACTGAAGTCTAGTTCTAAAGTTAAAAACAGTCATGATTTAGTAGTTATGACCAATTTCTCCATCTCTGACACTTATAATGCATGAAAAAACTGCAAACTATTTTCAATTTTGTTTTCTAATAAACCAATATCAAACAATTTTCAGTTTGCTTGCATTGACTTTTACTTTTATGAAAAAGATGATCAATTTCTCATGCTGCAATGGTTGATCAATAGGTGGCAACAGAGTGAAATGTGGACTTTTTCCACATGAACTGTAGACTATTTGAACTTTTGCTCAAAGCGTCACATTTTTAAAATTTCAGTACCGACTTTTTGACAACACTATTTTGCAGTTTATATTTAAGTGGACTTTTGTGTTGAAGTATTATGAGTATTGCATTTCAGAAATGCTCAGGAAATGGTCTTCAATGAGATTACCATTTGAACAACTTTAACGTTGGTAATCATCAGTACGGAGCTTGTTCTGTTCCACAAACATGTAAATATTTTGTTCTCTCTGGATCTGGGAACTATTAAGCCATCTTTAAAAATCACTTTGTGTGTAGTTTTGTGCTTGAGTTTGGGACATGAAAGCTGTTTTTGCTGTCCAAAAGATATCACCAGTGATTACAGTCTCTTTCATAATGCATTATTACTTGGACACATATTTTTTTTCTTATCCTTGACTTCTTTTGTTGTTGCATGATTGTTCATTTGATAAAAAAAAAACTATATATTTAATGAAACTAGCTTTTGAAGCATTTAGATATGACATGGCAGGGTGGTGTATTTCCCGCAAACACAAACAGACCGTGAATAGCTGTGTGTGAGTGTACATGAGGGTGGAGTGCCGTTTTATTGGAAACACATCTCTGGCTCCAGACGTACTCATGTGTTTGAGCTGATCTTTCGTGAAGAGCCTCATGCGTCTGACAGCGTTTGTGCTTGCATCCTGATGTATGTCCTCTAGTGTCCTCCTGAGTGCTTTTCCTGTGGCATAACTCTGCAGAAATCCCACCCAAACGCTAGTTTATACACAGAACAGCACAAACTGACCTCCAGATCTTGATTGCATAACAGGCGTTTACAGTTATTATTTCGCGCTGCACTGTCATCATTGCGTTTTCTTCAACATAAATGTTTGTCAGACTACAGGGCTTGTTCTGTTCTGAACATCATGTCTTTGTTCAGTCTCTTGTCTGTGTAGTTTTGTCTGCGACATGTATAATTTCACTGAACGCACATCTCTGCGTTGTGTAATTGAATGTTGTGTCGGACCACCAGAGCAGTGAAATGTGGTTTGCGTTAAATCAGTCAACAAACGCTTGTGATTACAATCACACATAAACGCGTTTGCCTCCACCCTTGTTCGCTGAATACATCATCTGTTTAATGCTAGATACACCCGTGTGACCCGTTCAGACCTCGAACAAACACGCCTGTGTGTCTTTTTTGGCTGTTATTTTATTTGAATTTATTATTTTGTTATAGTTTTTGTTAGTATTTTAAACTGATTATTTTGTATTATCTGTTTTAATGATTATTTTGTCATTTGTATTAGTTTTATTTATTTAGTCTATAGTTTTTTATTTTTATCTCACGTTTAGTTTTTTAGTACATCTAAATAAAAATTAGAAATGTTTCCGTGGCATCCAGCTGAAAAAAAAAAAAGATTTAGTTAAAGTTGATTGTATTTCAAGTAACAAGTAATTTTATTTTTTATGGTTTCAGTTTTAATTTTAGTTAACTATAATGATCCTGCTGCTCACAGTTCTGCTCAATTATATCTAGTTACTAATTTATTTGAAAGATTTGATGCCAATCTGGCAAATCCAGTGACTAGTTCTTCCTCATTGTATAAATGATCTAAGTGTGTACAATCCATTCAGAATTTAGAGTCTGTTTTATAATGTTAGTCAGTTTTGAACCGAAGTGTTTCAGAATGTGAAGCTGTTTTTGCAGTGATGCGACGTTTGAATTCAAACCCTGAAACGTTTGTCCTCCCTGATCACTTCCAGTCTTGTGGGAAGGTTTAGATGTTGGATTTGAGATCCAGAGTTCAGTAGAGGTTCAGGTCTGGTTTTGGTGCAGGTCAGCCAAGTTTTTCCACTACAGACTACATGGATGTCACTTTGTGTCATACTGGAACTGAAAAGCATCCTCCCGAACTATTGCCACAAAATTGAAGCACACGGTGTCTCTAAAATGATGTTTAATAGTGTTGCATTAAGATTAGCTTAAGTGTAGCTTTAATTTGTGATTTTTTTTTTTAATCCAAATTAGGCTATGTTATATAGGTTATTTAAAGAGACAGTTCACCCAAAAATGAAAAATATCTCATGATTTACTCCCCCTCAAGCCATCCTAGGTGTATATGACTATCTTCTTTCAGACGAACACAATCAGATATATATTTAAAAATATCCTTGCTCCTCCAAGCTTTATAATGGTGAACAGGGGGCAAGATTTCGAAGCCCAAAAAAATTCATCCATCCATCATAAAAAAATAATCCATACGGCTCCAGGGGGTTAATAAAGGCCTTCTGAAGCGAAGAGATGGTTTTTGTAATAAAAAAAAAAATCCATATTTAAAACTTTATAAATTCAAATAACTAGCTTCCGGCAGACGACCATACACATACTGCACAAGTCGACTTACGCCACAAGAGTAACCCGTGACGCGATGTATGACGCAGGATGTAGGAGTATCGTAAGCTTAGACGCCTCTCACAGGTTCAAACAAATAGGGCTGAGCAACAAACTCAAGCTCCTCTTCTCTTATATTGAAATCCTCCAACATTTCTCTTTAAAAATTCTTGTTTTAGACTTCTAATTCGTGACTGGTGTTTTGTTTTGCTCTATCCTCTGAGCTTCCGTGTTCATCATTGCGTCATGTCGTGTCAGAGGTCACTCTTCTGCCGCAAATCGATGCGTACGCCCCCCCCTCCCCCTCTCCCCCTTTACAACCATTATAAAGCTTGGAAGAGCCAGGATATTTTTAAATATATCTCTGATTGTGCTTGTCTGAAAGAAGATATACACCTAGGATGTATTGAGGGTGAGTAAATCATGGGATAATTTTAATTTTTGGGTGAACTATCCCTTTAACATTAACTAAGATTAATAAACACTGTAGATCAGAAATCTAATGTAGTTACTGTCCTGCAAAGTTTAGCTCCTACCAGCTCCAACACACCTGCCAGGAAGTTTCTAGGCTGTCCCCCCTATACCCTCATTGTTTATTAATCATTTGATACTTAGCGAACTGGCAGCTCCAGTAGTAATGAACAGATTTATCTTGAACTCTGTCATGGAAACTATGTATAAACCTTAATTAAACAATTTAATAATCAATTAAAAAGGAATTTATACTTGTATGATATTACACTGTACCCACATTGGACCAGCGGTTTGGAAATTGGATGGATGGATGATTCAGCTGCGGGCGCCATCTTCTGGTCAGACTTCTCACAGTGCCTTAATGAGTTTTCTCTATCCTTTGAGCATACATCAGTTGTACACTCGTTATTGCGGTTCATTGTGGGACTGCATGAGTGCACTCGATAATGTCCACTATGGTTTCAGACACCAATGCAAATGGCTGTCCCACAAATAGTGCGTTATTTAAGGGTATAGGGGGGCGATTTCAGACACAGCTCTAGTATGCCTAACAAGACCTTGATTACCTGGTTCAGGTGTTTAATTAGGTTTGTAGCTGAACTCTACAGGATTGTGGCCCTCCAGGAGCTGAGTTTGAGACCACTGCTGTAGAAGTATTGTTTGTTGTTAGTTCATGTTAAAGGATTAGTTTAAATTTTCCTGATAATTTACTCACCCCCAAGTCATCCAAGATGTCCATGTCCTTCTTTCTTCAGTTGAAAAGAAATTAAGGTTTTTGATGAAAACATTCCAGGATTTTTCTCCTTACAGTGGACTTCAAGCGGTCTCCAAACGGTTGAAGGTCAAAATGACAATTTCAGTGGAGCTTCAAAGGGCTTTAAACGATACCAGACGAGGAATAAGGGTCTTATCTAGCGAAACGATCGGTCATTTTCTGAAGAAAAAAAAAGAAAAAAAAGGTATACTTTATGAACACAAATGATCGCCTCGCAAGTGCTTCTGCCAGACCGCCTTCCGCATTCTTCAAAAAGCTTACGCTGTATGTCCTACGCCTTCCCTATTCAACTTACGGAAAAAATGGAACTGGCACCGCGTTCATTCCGTAAGTTGAAAATGACCGCTAGATAAGACCCCTATTCCTCGTCTGGTATCATTTAAAGCCCTTTGAAGCTGCACTGAAACTGTAATTTTGACCTCAACCGTTTGGGGCCAATTGAAGTCCACTATAAGGAGAAAAATCCTGGAATGTTTTCATCAAAAACCTTAATTTCTTTTCGACTGAAGAAAGAAGAACATCTTGGATGACATGGGGGTGAGTAAATTATCAGGAAATTTTTATTTTGAAAGTGGACTAATCCTTTAACTAATGTTAATGTCAACATGAGACCTTACTGTAAAGTGTGTAAGTGAACTGACTGTGTATGTGTTTGTTGTCCACAGAGCTGCACGAGAAAGACTACAGCGGGCAGAAAGCCATATACTGGGAGGTGAAATATCCATTACCTCTGTCCAACAGGGATGTATCCTACAGACACACTTTACGCTCTGAAAAATACAGCGTGTGTGCGGGAATAGACAGATTCGTGTAAATACTGGCCAGGGTTTCTTAATTTATAATAATATTTGCTTCAAATAAATCTGCGTTTCTCTCTATGTGAGCCCTTAACCCTCTTCAGTATGTTTATGTGCGGGAACGACGGGATCTGGACGTGGGAGGACGGAAGATCTGGGTGGTTTTAGCCAAGAGCTCGCCAGTGTCTCAGTGTCCAGAGAAGAGAGGCGTGATCCGGGTCAAGGATTACAAACAGAGTCTGGCTATTGAGAGCGATGGCTCCGGCGGTACCAAAGGTACACACACACACACACACGCACGTATACTGTAGGACACAGATCGAGAGGCTCCTGCTCACCTGTAACTGTGTTTGTTAAAATCATATTCCAGTGTTTATGAACTACTTTGATAATCCTGGAGGAATGATACCGACTTGGCTGGTAAACTGGGCAGCTAAGGTGAGCCGGCTGTAGATTCATTCATGTAATGTGTATTTATTCATGTTATGGTGTTGATGAATGTGTTTTTGCCTCAGACGGGCGTCCCTGCCTTTCTCACCGACATGAAGAAGGCCTGCAGTAACTACGCAAACTACTGCAAGAACAAGAAGTGATGCATGTATGACGTCCTCTCTTTATCCCCCGCCATCTCTTTGGTTCTGTTTCACGTCAGAAGGGCATTCTGGGTGGAGGGGATTGTGGGTAGAGTTACTGCTGTTTATATGGTGATTGGAGAAGCTGCAGCTAGAGTCCATGATTATACAGATTGTCTGAATCCAATGAATTGAGGTTCCTGTTGAACTTTAGCTGGAATTTAGGGCTAATTTGAACATTTTTAAAATTGGTTTTGAATGTAATATAGATCAATCATAATGTAATTCGTGAATATAAGCATAAACATTAACATATTTCTTATACATCAAATGCACAAAGTCAATCAGTAAGCCTTCCTGAAATCCAAACGCTGTTAGGTTTTATACAGAAACCTTATAAAATGTATTTGGACACTTAAGACACACTAAAATGTGTAAATATTGTGCTAAAAAAAATTATAAAATCAAGAGTCATTTAATGTAAGATATTTGGCAAAAAGAAGTTTGGTTTGAGTCATAAAGCAATAGATAATAACATTATCATTATTAAAGGCCCGTTCACACCAAGAACGATAAATATGAAGATAACGATAAAGATATAGTTCTAAAAATCGTTCTAAATATAAAAAATAGCACTGTCCACACCACAACAATAACGATAACAATATAAAGAAACAATATCGTTGGGATCACTTTCAGAACGATTTTTTTCCCAGCCGTTTAACGATAAAACACTGACAGCCAATCAGAATCCATTCTCGCGCATTTAAAATGGCAGACGACATTGCGGAGAAGTTAACCGCCAAGGAAAAAGCCACCGCTGTTTGACAAGTCAAAAAACATAGCATGCTGAGGACATCTGCTGGTTAAAGCCGTGTAAATGCAACAAGAACAGCAAAAACATATTGTACACACTTTGAAACCGCAGCGCGTGAGTTTATAATAAACAGACCGTTATCGTTGGTTGGTGTGGACGCAAATATTACTATTACGATAACTACTATTGTTATAGCTATTAGTGTTCTTGGTGTGAACGGGCCTTAATAATTGAGCAGCAATAATAATCGGTAATAAATGAGCATCAAATCAGCACATTAGACTGATTTCTGAAGGATCATGTGACACTGAAGACTGGAATAATGATGCTGAAAATTCAGCTTTGATCACAGGAATAAATTACAGTTTAATATATATTAAAATAGAAAAGTTTTAAATGGTAATATTTCACATTATTATTGTTTTTACTGTATTTTTGATCAAATAGATGCAGCCTTGGTGAGCAGAAGATTTCTTTTGAACAGTAGACTCAAGTGTCCAAATAAGCATGTATGTGATCTGAATAGTTATATAATAATTATGTTATAGTTTTGTTCCCCACCCCCAGCAACTGAATACAATCAAGCACTTAAATATTACAAGAAAAGTTTGCATGTACAGGTGCTGAATTAGTCCTGAGTGCCTTCCCATGAGCCTCTGCACACTGGGTGTGATGGATTGTAGTAATGCAGCGCCCTCTGCTGTTAGAAGGATGGGGACACAGTTAAGACTTTATTTTATTTGAATGGTATTTTGAATGTTTTTTTTAATGGTCAGAATTTATGGTCTGTATATTGGGAAAATGAATTGCATTTGAATGTATATTTCAGATACTTTTAATCAGGAATTTGCATAAATCACATTAATGACAATTACTATACAGAGCTGAAAATATGAGCATTTGCACTGAAAATATTGTGACTAAATTCATAATACTGTTGTTTACATGTTAATGCTGAGCACAGTAAATATATGGGAAAAAATGATAACACTTTATTGATCACAACAGCAATTTAAAGCAGCAATACAGTCCGTTAATATCTACTGGTGTTTACAGTCGTGGGTTGTTATCCATTAGGAAATCGAGATTATTCATAGGAAAGTTATTAAGGAGTTTCAGTAACATTCCATTTGACTTATTATTATTTTTTTTTTTTACGTTTTGACACTCCGTAGTTTCATTGTGTGGTTTGGTGTGTTGTTTTCCTCTGTTTTTTGACATCTACCTCTTACACTCACAGTACTGCAATTAAAATAAAATCATCTGTGCATTCTGCCTCAACTTGTTCATTACTGCCAAATTTCATTTCATTAAAACTGGTGCTTTGCCTTTCATTGTTGTTGAATTTTATTATTTGTGTCTGAGTAGATTTGTGCATTAATATTGAGCTTAAAATGTCTCTAATATAACATGATCATGGATTTGAGTCCTAAAATGAGTACTTATACAGTATTATCTAGGTTAAAGGATTAGTTCACTTCAGAATTAAAATTATTTCTTGATAATTTACTCACCCCCATGTCATCCAAGATGTTTATGTCTTTCTTTCTTCAGTCAAAAAGAAATGAAGGTTTTTGAGGAAAACATTCCAGGATTTTTCTCCATATAGTGGACTTCACTGGGGATCAACGGGTTGAAGGTCTAAAGGTCAGTTTCAGTGCAGCTTCAAAGAGCTCTACACGATCCCAGGCGAGGAATAAGGGTCTTATCTAGAGAAACGATCAGTCATTTTCTTAAATAAAAATAAATCATGTACTTTTTAACCACAAATGCTCATCTTGCAGTGCTCTGTGATGTGCCACGCATTGCGTAATCATGTTGGAAAGGCCAAGTGTGACGTAGGTGGAAGTACCGATCCAGCAGTCTACAAAGCGAATGTGCAAAGACTAAGCCAAACGCCCTTATCAAAAAAAGGTAAAACAACGATATCGGATGATTTTGAAGTTGGAGGAGAAAATGAGATGGAGTTTTTCGCCCTACCGCGGTACTTCCGACCTTTCCAACGTGGCGCATTGCAGAGCAGTGCAAGATGAGCATTTGTGGTTAAAAAGTATATACATTTAAAAAAATTTTTAGAAAATGACAGATTGTTTTGCTAGATAAGACCCTTATTCCTCGTCTGGGATTGTGTAGAGCTCTTTGAAGCTGCAATTTGGACCTTCAACCCGTTGAACCCCGGTGAAGTCCACTATATGGAGAAAAATCCTGGAATGTTTTCCTCAAAAACCTTAATTTCTTTTCGTCTGAAGAAAGAAAGACATAAACATCTTGGATGACATGGGTGTGAGTAAATTATAAGCATTTTAATTCTGAAGTGAACTAATCCTTTAAATTAAATGTAGGAGCTGTGTCTCTCCCTACTGGTCTCCAGTGTAATTACAGTCTGGAATATCAGTAGCTGTATGTCTGCTATGTCATATCAGACCGTTGCTGTATTCTACTCATACTACTTCAGCCATAAGAAGATGTGCTCAAAATAGTAAGAGAAGTATACTAGTATGTGGTTACGAATTCAGCAACTTTAAACAGGTTCTGGGTTAGTCAAAACAGTTAATATAATGATATTACCATATATATATAAAAAAGTAGATTTTATATGGTGCATATTTGTTTATGTATTCTTTTGGTTTGGTTTTGATACTATAACTCTCTTCTTCTGTGTAGTAAATGAAGACTGTAAATTTTGTAAGTATTTTAACACACACATGCACACTAGTGTTATAAACATCCTGCTGTACATCATCATGGTTTATTGGGTATATTTGTATAGTTAACAATGTAATTATTTTTAATGTAATTGTGAGCCTGTTTCTGTATAATGCAAATATGGTACCAGCTTAGAGCGGCTCTACCCCCAAATTCAAAATAAGTCATATTTTGCTTATAGAAATTGAAGAGATTTTTTTTCTGCTTTGTGACATTTTTATGGTGGCACATTTCCTAATAATAATGTGTCTGAATATTTAATTTTTGAGTTTGCTTGTAATCCTCATTATTTTCAAAGGTGATTCTCATTAAAAAAAAAAAAAAAAAAAACTTCCCAAATACTTTACTATTTGTTACTTTTTCACTTTGTATAGTCACAACTTACTGGTTGTAAAATATAATATAATTTCTTATTTTTATTTTTTTATTGGGATTAAAAATAACCCAGACATTTTCTTGACAGGCTTCATGAGATTCACTCTTCTGAATGTTTCTCTTGGCCGATGTATGTGTTTCCATTTAAGCTGTAGGAAACAATGAAAATGAGATTGTTGAGGGTCTATATTTGTCCCACATTTTGTCCCCTGAAACGGCCCTCTTGAATAACATCAGGTATTCCACCGTTTCTTTCCACTGGCTGTCTTTCACGAATGGAAGGCAAATATATTTCTTGGCCAGCTGTTGTATTTCTTCTGATTGGTCATGTACAGGACTAATTAGCTTCAGAAAGCGATACACTTTTCCTCCTGGACTCCTGCTCTGCCTGAAAACCTCCTCCGATTTCCCAGGTGCCTGTCTGTCTGAACAGACGCTCTGCTCAGAAACTTTCCCGTCTGCAGCTTTTGTGATTCTTAATAGATTACAATTAGAGATAGAGGGGCCTCTGGGAACAGGCATCCTTGATCCTGAATAGGCTTTTATGGGCTTTTTCTGCCTGCATTATGCACATGAAGTGAGTTTTGATGGAGGTTATTCAGCCCAGTTATAATTGCAGACGCTACCTGGCGCTGCGTCTGGCCCCTCTATCTGCAGCCAAGAAGCCCCTGAACTCAAGGTTAGGTAATTATTTTCATAAGCATATGCTTTGCATTGTTGAAATCTTAACCGTTCTGGCGTCGAGGAGAGTCCAGGCTCTGGTGCCAGTTCATAGGAGTCCAAACAAAGTGTTTCTGCAGGTAATTCGTTTGCGTCTCTGTCTGGATTTGTGCTGGGATTTATAAGAAAATATACTATAGATGGGTTTTTTGGACTTTTGTACTTTTTAAAAATAATTTTGTAATTATAATTTTGCAATTAATATAATTTAATCAAATTATTATATATAATTAATAATTTGGTTGCTAGGGTGTTCAGGGTGGTTGATAAGGTGTTCTGGGTGGTTGTTAAGTGGTTGCTAGGGTGTTCTGAGTGGTAGGGCTGGGTATCGACACAAATTTCACGATTCAGTTTGATTTCGATTCACAAGCGCTCAATTGTTATTGATTCATTTGGATGGCTAGGCCTATATCAGGTACAGTAGCTATGTGTCAATTTTTTTCAAGGAAAAAAAATTGCTCAAGCTGTAAACTATACAGGGAACCCTGTCAGTTGGTACATTTACTAACGGTACTATAACTAACATTATTAACTACATTCCACTGCTTTTTTTTTTTTTTTTTTTTTTTTTTTAGATATAATAAACACTCAAATAAAAACTGATTTGTACCCTTATACAAACATTTGAATTGCAAAAAAGGTTTTTAGATATAATAACTTTTTAATGATAATGCTTCTATTCCAATTCCTTTTTATTTATTTATTTTTAAATGTAGCCTAATGTAAACATAACGTATATAAACTTGTTTTCACGACGAATCTAGGGCTAAAACATAAATTAAATAAGACTCCACTAACAGATTAAGCAAAAATATAATCAATAGGCTATAGTGCATATTTTTCGCAAAAAGGCTTTTTTTCTAGCTAACTGTCGAGCTGTGAGTCATCGAATGGCTTTCCTGAGGGAAATGTAGGGCTACCATTGGCGAACGTGACATGTTGTCGCGGTTGAAACACTGATGAGGCAAAACACATTTCGGTAAGTTGTACATACCTTCTGACGTTCATTCATGTTGATTTAGAGCTGTATCTATTAGTAAAGAGGAAGAGATGATCGGTTCACGTGCAGCTTGAATGGAGGCGCTAAGATCTGTCACGCGCCACACTAAAAAGAGCGCCAAAACGACATTTATTCACATTTATTCTTTGGATTTCGTGATAAAATCGACAGAATTTGAAAGCTGAGACTTTATTTTATATCAAACGTACGTAACAAAACACATATAGGCGATTATTGGATAGAGGCACGCTACAAATAACGTTTAGTTAAGTTTTGTTCACGCTTCAGCAGAACAGCATAAATTAATATAAGCTAGGGTGTTCGGGTGGTTAGGTGATTTTTAGACTGTTCTGTGCCATTCTGTGCAATTGCTTGGATGTTCTGGGTGGTTGTTAAGTGGTTGCTAAGGTGTTCTGAGTGGTTAAGTTACTAGGTTGTTCTACGGTGGTTGCTAAGCAGTTGCTAGGTCTAATGGTTGTTAGGGTTTTCGGGGTGGTTATGTGATTTCTATGTTCAAGCAATTGCAAGGTTTGTTCTGGGTGGTTGTTAATTGATTGCTTGGATGTTCTCAGTTGGATGTTCTGCTGCTAGGGTGTTCTAAGTGGATGTTAAATTGTTGGTAGGTTGTTCTGGGTGGTTGTTAAGTGGTTGCTAGGATATTCTAGGTTGTTGCTCTTTGGCTCAAGTCAAAAAGTGGTGTGTCAAATGATCCTACCCCAAAGACTAACCAATTGTCTGATCATAAAGCGTGTCAGGCTATTGCAATATTTTTTTTTATCTATTCAAAAACCTTGTTTTCTTATTAGTCTTTAAATAAATTGTATAGAGTAGCAATGTGCTAAGTCAAATAAGCTATATTAAAGTACCTAAAAGAAGTTCTGCAGCCAAAAGCATCACCTAAGGGCCCAAGAATGACACTAGGGATGCCTGCCTCAGAAAACACCACTGAATATATGAGTTTGTTGTTCCTTCTGCTCAGAATTCACTTGTGACATGTGAACTTTCGCTGTCCAAATGCCATATTTGACTTGCTCTTGGCAGGATGTGTGTGTGCCAAAGATTTCTGGATTGAACTGCTGATTTGGTGAGAAACATGCGGAGATGTTCTTCTTCAACTCTGCAGCATCTCTTTATGATAGAACCGTGCTTTTATTCCATTTGGATCAGTGGAATCTGTTTAAGAGGATGTTTGTGTTTCATTAATCATGCCGCAGAGAAGACCCGGCTTTATTCGCTGTAAAATTTTATTGTTTGAACTTAAAAAGTAAGTGTTCCCAGCAAGCAATAGCCATTAATTCACCGTCTTGGTTAACTATAGACCCGATATAGTCAGGCTATGAGTAACCCACTTCTAGCCAAAATAACCTTGAATTTGGTCACATGTCGTTTTTGCCAAAATAACTTGCAAAGTTGATGACTAGTCTATTCTTGTGCTATAGTCAGTGTTGCCAAGACCTCAGTTTTTCTGTTGCCATGGTTTGTTTTTCATGTCCGCGGGTTGAAGCGACCCCAAATAACATGATATTTAGCCCCTGGAATATTTACCCCAGTAAATATAATTAATTTTGAAGTTTTATTAAGTGTTAACAATGAGATTATGTGGTTTTTATAATCAGATAACACTGCTTTTGTCATTTTTTTACAAGATAGACAAAATTTGTCACCAAAAAAGTCATTTGGTTTAGCCAAAATTTCAGTTATACCGAATGACACTTTTGGTTATTACGAATGACGATATTTTCAAACAATGCTAACAGGCTGATATCTAGCTAGCTAGTTTTATATTTAGTACAAGTTTTTTAAATATTACAACATTTTCCATGTTTTATAGCGGTTGTACCGAATGACCTGATGTTTCGGGACATGCGTATGCGTATTCAAATAGTTAAAAGAGAGTTAGTTACTTTGCTTCACGACCATGTGGTCCTTTGCAGGTGTCTGAATGATGTCACATCCTGTCACATGATACTGACCGCATGACTTAATCCAAAATGGTCCCTTTATATTGGTTACATCGAATGACATTCCGCACATTCTTTCTCATAACAAAGCAACGACTTCTACACATGATTTTAATACTATTTTGCACTATGTTGATATACAATGTTATAAAATCATGCCAGAATAAATACTATAATCATACTATAATAATAATCACAAATGAAATGGCTGTATTGGCCTTTGGACGGTTAAACCGAACAACCTTTTGACACTTCAAAATCTTTAAAATTTAATGAATAAAATGTAATAAAATTTACTTTATATGTAGCAAAATATAATTAAAACCTTTTGGATTCAATAAAAGAGATCTAGTTGTACTACCTTACATCCTTTGGATGTCATATATTTGTTTTTTTTATTATTATTAAAGGCCTTTGGACAAAAAATGGCCCGTCACGTCATTGACCCATATACTGTTATAAATATTTCATTGATTTACATCACAAACATCAGAATTTTCATATTACTTTTTGGCCATATAAATATCAGCAAGTGCACCAATTTCATATTTTTGCTCAGTTTGAATAAAATTGAGGTGTTTCTTCCTCCTCAAGCTCCATATTCTCACTATATCATACTATATGAGCCATAAAAGCATGACGTTTCAAATATGATACTCAACAAAAACACATTTTTTCAATAAACTTCCATTTCGAAACATTAGATTTTTTATGTCAGGCTTTACAGGGTTAAGGTACTATTTAAAATAAGTTGAACAGTATCATCACCATTCAGAATTGAACTGAGGTGGAAAACAGGAGGCAGAGGAAGTAGAATTACTCATAGAATCTTCTTCCTCCAGAAGGGGGCGTTAGAGTCTCTCTCAGTGCCTGTATTTGAATATCTAGTGTGTGTTTTTCTCTTCTTTTTTTTTGAGGCTGTCATTTGAGATGTGCCACTAGAGTCATTTTCTCCTGTGTCTCCTCTGTAAATACATAATGCAGAAAATATAAGAGCTGGCACGCCATCTGATTGCAGCTATTTCAAGTGATTACAGCAGAACGTCTCTGTCGCTGCTGCTCGTCCTATAAACGCTGCAGGACGGAGCCCACAGGGACCCCGTACCACCATTATATCATTACTCCTGCGGCCGGAGAAAACTCGAGACGACTGTTTTTACTTATAGAGCTCAGACCGCAGCCGTCTGCTACTGTAACACACACTTCCCACCGGAAAATCACTCAGATCTCATTCATGTCTCAAGTGTTTCTCCAACAGCACAATGAGATTAAAAAATGGAGGCTTTTAAGTCTCATGCTTCTCAGATGTTTATCCTGAGAAAAAGAACTCAATTAATCTCACGTGTCTCTCTAGAGTTTTAAAAGCGTGAGATCTCAGTTTGAACTCAGATGTTTCTCAGAACATGTACATTGCGTTTATTAGTTGTTTTTTTGTTTACAGCCGTGGTGACACTAGACATTTTTACGGACTGCAATATGCCGTCATCCTCTGCTGCGTCTTTTTAAAAGAACACAATTAAACATATAAAAATGTGCAGTCTATTTCACTTTTCTGCAAAGCAAAGTCAAACTTTGGACCCCTACTGGCTTCCATTGAATTGCTAAAAAAATAAATAAATGAAAATAAAATCAAAATAGCTTCTTTTGTGAGAAGACAAAAGTTTCAAATGGACTCTATGGGTTTTTGACTCAATTTTAAAGAACACTTTATGCCAAAAAGGTCATATATAAGGAGAAATGTCTTAAATTATTGATTAATACCAAAGACTATATAGAAAGACGGTTCACTCCTATTAGTTATTAATGGGAGAAACTGCAACGCGAAATATAGCGGAATACGTCTTCTGAGTAAAAGAGCCAATTGCTGATTGATTAAGTCATTGCGTCACTGCAGCTGCTGTTAGAAGTTCCGGTTCCCATAGAAACCTGAGACTCACACTTAGGACTGCACATGCACATTGGCTGGTCTAGCCTGAAAAATAAGCTTTTTTTAACACTATTTGAGCATAAGAAACAACATTTATGGGACAGTTCATGTCAGATTTTGTTGCTGATTTAAAATATATTTAATTATGAGTTCAGCAAGACGTTTTTGAGATTTCAGGATTCCCCCATTCAAATAGATAGGACTTGGTCTTGGATGCCCGAAATAGTTGCAAATATGGCTGCCGAGTGAACAGACTTTCCTTGAAGGGACTTTGTCAATACTGTGAAGTTAACTGTTATTTGAATTTTTTCTAGTGATAAAGTGTGTTTACGAGCTGTTTAATTCATAAAATTTATGAATCAAAAGAAAAATAAATTAAAAGAAAATTAATTAATTAAAACTAAATCCATAAAATGATGAGGAAGCACCCAAGATTCTATATATGAAGCACCTGAAAAGAACCCTTTTAGGTTCTATATACAAACCCGATTCCAAAAAAGTTGACACTGTACAAATTGTGAATAAAAAAGGAATGCAATGATGTGGAAGTTTCAAATTTCAAAATTTTATTCAGAATACGACATAGATGACATATCAAATGTTTAAACTGAGAAAATGTATCATTTTAATGGAAAAATAAGTTGATTTTAAATTTCATGGCATCAACACATCTCAAAAAAGTTGAGACAAGGCCATGTTTACCACTGTGTGGCATCCCCTCTTCTTTTTATAACAGTCTGCAAACGTCTGGGGACTGAGGAGACAAGTTGCTCAAGTTTAGGAATAGGAATGTTGTCCCATTCTTGTCTAATACAGGCTTCTAGTTGCTCAGCTGTCTTAGGTCTTCTTTGTCGCATCTTCCGCTTTATGATGCGCCAAATGTTTTCTATGGGTGAAAGATCTGGACTGCAGGCTGGCCATTTCAGTACCCGGATCCTTCTTCTACGCAGCCATGATGTTGTAATTGATGTAGTATGTGGTCTGGCATTGTCATGTTGGAAAATGCAAGGTCTTCCCTGAAAGAGACGACGTCTGGATGGGAGCATATGTTGTTCTAGAACTTGGATATACCTTTCAGCATTGATGGTGCCTTTCCAGATGTGTAAGCTGCCCATGCCACACGCACTCATGCAACCCCATACCATCAGAGATGCAGGCTTCTGAACTGAGCGCTGTTAACAACTTGGGTTGTCCTTGTCCTCTTTAGTCCGGATGACATGGCGTCCCAGTTTTCCAAAAAGAACTTCAAATTTTGATTTGTCTGACCACAGAACAGTTTTCCACTTTGCCACAGTCCATTTTAAATGAGCCTTGGCCCAGAGAAAACACCTGTGCTTCTGGATCATGTTTAGATATGGCTTCTTTTTTGACCTATAGAGTTTTAGCCGGCAACGGCGAATGGCACGGTGGATTGTGTTCACCGACAATGTTTTCTGGAAGTATTCCTGAGCCCATGTTGTGATTTCCATTACAGTAGCATTCCTGTATGTGATGCAGTGCCGTCTAAGGGCCCGAAGATCACGGGCATCCAGTATGGTTTTCCGGCCTTGACCCTTACGCACAGAGATTATTCCAGATTCTCTGAATCTATTATGCACTGTAGATGATGATAACTTCAAACTCTTTGCAATTTTTCTCTGAGAAACTCCTTTCTGATATTGCTCCACTATTTTTTGCTGCAGCATTGGGGGAATTGATGATCCTCTGCCCATCTTGACTTCTGAGAGACACTGCCACTCTGAGAGGCTCTTTTTATACCCAGTCATGTTGCCAATTGACCTAATAAGTTGCAAATTGGTCCTCCAGCTGTTCCTTATATGTACATTTAACTTTTCCGGCCTCTTATTGCTACCTGTCCCAACTTTTTTGGAATGTGTAGCTCTCGTGAAATCCAAAATGAGCCAATATTTGGCATGACATTTCAAAATGTCTCACTTTCAACATTTGATATGTTATCTATATTCTATTGTGAATAAAATATAAGTTTATGAGATTTGTAAATTATTGCATTCCTTTTTTATTCACAATTTGTACAGTGTCCCAACTTTTTTGGAATCGGGTTTGTAGAACCTTTTCTTCTAAGAGTGAGAATGTTCATTTTTGGGTGAACTGCGCCTTTAATGCATGATGTGTTGGTATGATTATATTGTTTTAACGGTTTTTAGAGTCTAGTCATGTCATAGTGGTTGGTTGAACTTGTTTTTTGGCTTGTCTACAGACAGAAAATGTATTCATGAAAGTGTGAGCTGTGCATATATGCTTTCCTTGAACAATATAAGTCTGTATTCAGTAATTTTGACTTATCCCTCAGTTAATGTTGTGGTTACAGCAGGGTACGGTCAATGGAAGTACACTGCACAATGGAATAAATACCTGAAATAGAGTTATTATATGTGTTAACATGACAGAATGTGATTAGAATCGCAGAGTTGCATGAAATATTTTTCCTGTGGTGATTATTGAGATGGTAAACCTGGTAACATTCATTTGATACAAGGACTTTTTGTAAGTCAAATAAAATTGACTTAAGTACACTTTAATATACAATTTAATAGAGTTTTTTTCCTCTCTTATAAACAATTAATTAAAATTTAAACAAGTTTACAACTCAAATAATACGCATTTAATAAGGCCCTGTTTACACTAGTGCGTTTTCATTTTTAAATGGCTTTTTAAATTGAAAACTATCCTTGTCTACACTGGCGTTTCCACAGCATTTCAGAAACGATCTCCGTCTACACTACACTACACGAAAACTCATGTCAGGTGACCATTCATGCACACTGGGTATGCGCGTACAAGTGTAAACAGTTGCTTCTTGCGCATGTAGGCAACTGCAGTATTAAAAAAATGCAGAGTTTACTGCACAATGGCTGCTAAAAATGACAACAAAGCAAGCAAAGATTGCAGTTCAGTCTCCATGTTATTGTTTACAAGGTCGTCAAGGATACGCAGAGCGAACGTGGGCAGCCACGCCATCGTTTCAAAAACGTATGCGTCTGAAAACGAAAATGCACTGGTGTAAACAGGGCCTCAGTGTAAACAGACCAAATGGAGACTTTTGAAAACGATGGCATGGCTGCCCACTTTCGCTCTGCGTATCCTTGACGACTGTGTAAACAATAACATGGAGACTGAATTGCAATCAGTGTTGCCAAGTCCGCGGTTTTCCCACGGACTTGGCTACTTTTACACTGGCTACTGGCTACACTTGGCTACTTTTAAATTGGGCTACTTTTACACTGTTGCCATGGGTTGTTTTTCATGTCCGACGTGTTGAAGCGACCCCAAATAACATGATATTTAGCCCCTGGAATGCGAATTTTGCCAGGGGAACCCTGCCAAAAACGCAGATTTTACCCCGCGTAATGCGATTTTTACTATGGGACCCCCCGAAATGTGATTAGGCTAGTTTTGAGTAGCAATTGGGCGGGTTTTTGTTGTGACTGCAGTCTACTGACATACATTTTTTTGGTCGTGTAGTGTAGACGGAGATTGTTCCTGAAACGCTGTGGAAGTGTAGACGATAATCGTTTTCATTTTCATTTCATTTGATACAAGTAAAGGACTTTTTATAAGTCAAATACTTAAATAAAGTTTAATATACAATTTAATAGACGATGTAAAGAGTTTTTTTCCCCTCTTATAAACAGATGTTCATCCACCTAGAAAAGTAGTGCCACAGTTAAATTTAAACAATTTTACAACTCAAATAATACGCATTTAATAAAAAAAAAGAAGTGGCATAAAACACAATCTTGACATTTTTGCCTTTATAGACTTCCATTGTAACTGCATTGCTGTTAATGCACATTTGCATGTTTGGAAAAAAAAATGGGATGAATCAAATTATTTTCTGATTTAATCAGCATTATCTAGAGCTTCTTAGAAGAAAAGGTTCTATATGGAATCCTAAAGGATTCAGTCAGGCACATCATATATAGAACACTTTAGGGATTCCAAATATGGGATCATTTTTTGAATTAAGCAGATCATAAGCATATTTCATATTATGCAGTCATTTAAGACATTTTTACCTTAAAGAGTTCTTTAAAATTGAGTCAAGAACCCTAGAGTTCTATATAGAACCCCATTGAACCTTTTATTCTAAGAGTGTAATGTACTGAATCTGTAACTTTGCTGTTGAAGGACGTCTGAGCGAGTGAGAATGGGGGTTTGTGTTGTATGAGGGTGGGCAGTAAGAGCTCAGACTGTAAACAGCTCTACGTGGCTGTTTGTTATTGAGTGTACTCAGGTTGGAGCCGACAGTAAAGCTGTCTGTGAATTGAACTGGAATTCAATAAACCATCCGGCAGCTAGTAAACCCCAGCGCCGGACCTTGACGCACCGTGACCAGCCAGCAACCGCTTCGCGATTACACCCATAAACCCTGAGGACCGGCCTCTCAGGACCAGCTTAAGCCTTTATTTATGAAGCGTCTTAGAGAAGGTCAGGTTCCGGCTGCGGATCCGTTATAAACTCATCTCAGATCATCACACTCAAGCTCAGATCATTTACACACACTGATCTGCAGACAAACAAACAACATCTGCATGGAGATTTTCACAATAATCGTTTTGTAGCTCAGATAAGATGTGTAGACGCCCAAATCCTGCTAATTAAATATGCAAACAAACATCTGAAGCCTTATGTCCATACTGAGTAATGAAGAGGATTTCGGTAAATATTATTTAATGATTGATCATTTAGCAAAAGTACTAGGTTAAACGTTTGATGTTTGATGAATGCTGATTGATGAAAACAGCATTTTAGTCATTTTGAAATACATGATATTTTAAAAAATATGCAATTTATAAAATGTAAATAAAGAACTAAAGAATGTTTTATTAAAAAAAATATATATATATATCACTATTTGGTTCTGCAGTGAAGAACAGACAGTGAAGATCAACTTCTTGTCTCAGTTGAATTTGTCTTCTGCAGGTCTGATGAACTAATCATGTGAAAATATTTCTGCTCATTCAACAACGGAAATATTTCAGCCTGTTTTTCTTTGTAAGCACTATCACTGCCATCATTTTCCAGTGTCTCACTTTCTATTTTTTATCTTTTCATTTAAAATTAGCACAGATTCCCAAGAGGTGTTTAGATGGGAATAGTTGGTTTTCTTGGAACAGTGTGCTTGTGTTTGTAATTGGTTTAATTGCAGTCATTAAATAGCACTGCCAGTATATCGTGCGTACACACACACACGCACGAACACACACGCACACACACACACACACACACACACACACACACACACACACACACACACACACACACACACACTCTCTCAGGCTGACTAACAGAAAGAGATAAACGCTTGAGAACAGTGCAGTGTAAACAAGTAAACATCACTTGAAAAAATGACACATTATTTGTCCTTTTTTGAGTAAACTCAACTCAATCTGTCCAACTCAAATATAGAGTTTAGCCAAGTTTAAAGTTGTAACAGCCTGCATGAAAATATTAAAAAAAATATTAAAAAAAGAGCTGATTCTTATATTTTTTTTTTTTAGGATTCTGTGATAAATAGAAAGTTCAAAAGAACAGCATTTATTTGAAGTAGAAATCTTTTGTAACATTATAAATGTCTTTACTGTCACTTTTGATCAATTTTATCATCCTTACTGAATAAAAGTTTTAATTTCTTTCTTACTGACCCCAAACTTTTGAATGGTAGTGTGTATTCGCATGTTTCTCCAATACAATTTCAATTTGCTCATGCAATAATTGCAAAATCTCTGTTTCAGACTCTAGTTGGCCTGGAAAATTACAAGTTTGCCAACACAGGAAATTTTAATTTGTTTCATTGCAAGTTTTTATGCATTGATTTACTTGACTCACAAATCCATCCAGCCAAATATTTGCAGTGGAAATCCGTCTTTCTGAAGAAACCACCCTTGATTCTCCTGAGAGGGGAGAAATGGGCCTATAATTATTATTATTTTTATTATTTTTAGGAGTGTGAGCCCGGGTCCTTGTGTTATATACCAGCTGCTGTTATCTCTGGTGTCTTTTCAACGGGGGTTGTCTGTGATTTCTCTGGGTCATTTACACTGCAATATTAGTCTTACTGGAGCCTGGCGGTTTCTTGGCTCCCGAAGGTCGTTTATTAAAATCGTAACACGACGAAATACTGCAGCGTATTCTTCAATGTCATTTTCACACAAAACAACTGGGGGAAAAGGGCCGGTTTGATCTCGTAATTACTCAAATGTGAAGACGCCCGTCTATACGGGATCGTGTAGGTCAATGTGAACGGGCATAAATCAAAGTGGAAAAGCCCATTTCTCATTTGGCAGGACGTGCAGCACCAGGGGGTTTGAGTCCGGCTCTAGAAACCACTGACTCACTCCTTCTGTTCCTTCACGCACACACACACGCGTGCGATAGAGACGGATTCATCAATATTTAGTCAGGGTATATGTATTGTATATTTGAACATGTGGTTTCACAATTTGTTTTAAGCTCAGTGAGTAAGAAGGGAAAATGAGCCAGGGTGGGTGGTTCGGGGCACAAATGCGTTATTGTTCAGGGGGACAGCCAGGACGCACTGAGCACGCTCAGTCTGAGAGTATCATCATCATCATCATCATCATCATCATATAGACATCCATTCTAGTATGGACTGGTGGAACTTCAGTTACACTCTTCTGATTTAGTGAAAATTGTCTGTGTAAAACTCACTGCCACAATCCAAAAGTGATGTCAAGCTGTTTTAGTGGTGTTCTGGGTGAGTGCTAATGAATTAATTAAAACTAAATCCATAAAATGACGCCAGGATGGGAACCCCTAAAAGGTTCTATGTGATGCACCTGACAGAAGTTCACGGAACCCTTAAAGGGATAGTTCACCCAAAAATGAAAATTATCCCATGATTTACTCACCCTCAAGCCATCCTAGGTCTAGGTGTATCTTCTTTCAGACAAACACAATCAGAGAAAATATCCTGGCTCTTCCAAGCTTTATAACGGTAGTGAACGGGGGGCCTGTTTTGAAGCCCCCCCGCAAAACAAAATTCATCCATCCACCATAAAAATAATCCATACGACTCCAGTGGGTTAATAAAGGCCTTCTGAAGTGAAGCGATGGGTTTTTGTAAGACAAATACATATTTAAAACTTTATTATCTGTAATAATTAGCTTCCAGCAGACGACCGTACACATCAATGTGACCTATGACCCGACGTAATGATGAACACAGGAACTCAGAGGATAGGGCAAAACAAAACACCGGTCATGAATTAGAAGTCTAAAATGATAAAGAGAAATGTCGGAGGATTTCAATATAAGAGAAGAGGAGCTTGAGTTTGCTGCACAGCCCAATTTGTTTGAACTGTGAGAGGCGTCTAAGCTTACAATACTCCTACATCCTGCATCATACATTGTGTCATGGGATACTCTTGTGGCGCAAGTCGACTTGCACAGTATGTGTATGAGTATGTATTTATAAAGCTTTAAATATGGATATTTTTCTTACAAAAACCCATCGCTCCACCTCAGAGGGCCTTTACTAACCCCCTGGAGCCGTATGGATTATATTTATGATGGATAGATGAATTTTTGGGGGGGGCTTCAAAATCTGGCCCCCCATTCACTAACATTATAATGCAGTGTGCCAACAAAGCATTTTTAGCCAGCTGAAAATGCTGGTGCTTTGCTGAAAAAGGCTAGCTGTGAGCGCTTCTGCAGCGCACCGTTTTTTTCAGTTGAGACGCTTTGTTGCAATGATACGGAATATCCGTGGCACTGTTACTTGTAATTGATTTCGCAGATAATTTGTTTTAGACTAAAGATGTTGACACAATATAGAGTAGGTACTTGTGTAGCCCCTCTAGTTCGCACCTGCCCGCTCCAACCGGGACGCGAACCTGGGCCCGTCCGCATGGGAGGCTAAAGACAGCAGTCTCTAACATGCACAGCTCTTACTAGCCTTCATCTGTTACACTTGCTATGTATGTTTGGAGACCAGCAATATTTTTTTCTCATCCATTTTGTTCCATTGTTGATGTCGTTGTACAGCAAGAATGTTGTGACAGTTGGTCGGTGTTGTATTTGTCCCGCCCCTCCTCCACTGTGATTGGACGGCTGGCTAAAAAGTGACACTGATGAGCACAGTGTTTTACTCAAAGTTGAACATTCTTCAACTCGAGGCGACCGGTAAAAAACGCCGAGCTCTCAGCGCTTCAGCTTGAAATAGATGCTCAGCACTTCGTTACGCTCCTGCCGTTTTAAAAACATGGTGCTCCCATTGAAAACAATTGGAAAAATACGCTAGCTTCGGAAAAAAACGCTTTAGTGAACACACGCCCTAAAGCTTGGAAGAGCCAGGATATTTTTAAACATATCTCCGATTGTGTTCGTCTGAAAGAAGATAGTCATATACACCTAGGATGGCTTGAGGGTGAGTAAATCATGGGATAATTTTCATTTTTGGGTGAACTATACCTTTAAGGATTCTATATAGAACAGTGGTTCTCAACTGACCTACATTTTGTGACCCAAAGTCTTAAGAATTTGAACCAAGTATTTATTTCTCAACTATAATCACTGGCTTCCGGCAATGTCCGTACATGCGTTCATGTGAGAGTTGAGTTCCAGGGGAAGGGTGACCTCTGACCTGACGTATGACTTAGGTGTAGCATAAGCTTAGGTGAGAAATGACAAATGAGGATAGAGCAAAACAAAATGCCGGTCATGAATTAGAAGTCTAAAACGAGACGTTTTAAAGAAAAATGTCAGAGGATTTCGATATAAGAGAAGAGGAGTCAGAGGTCAGAGGTCACCCTTCCGCTGGGAACTCGACTCTCTCCTGAACACGCATGCAGCCATTGCCGGATGCCAGTTATTATACTTAATAAAGTTTTAAATGTGAATATTTTTCTTACAAAAACCCATCGCTTCGCTTCAGAAGGGCTTTATTAACCCCCTGGAGTCATATTGATTATTTTTATGATGGATGGATGCATATTTTTGGAGCTTCAAAAACTCGAGCACTATTCACTAAAGCTTGGAAGAGCCAGAATATTTATTAATATATATGTCTGATTGTGTTCGCCTGAAAGAAGATAGTCATATACACCTAGGGTGGCTTGGGGGTGAGTAAATTATGGGATAATTTTCATTTTAGGGTGAAGAAACCCTTTAAACTACGTCTGACAGAAGAGTCAACAGTTTACCGCATATTTTTCAAAATAAAAGTCTCTCATCAGTAAAAGTTTAAAAATTACATTTTTTTGTTGTCGTTTCTTTGACTACACACTCCATGACCCACACAGAACGGTCTTGCGATCCACTTTTGTATATATTAGGGGTGTCCCCGACTACGGATTTACATAGTCGAATCAGATTCGAATCAGACTGCCTATATTCGACTGATAGTCGAATCATATATGTGTATATCTGGGTGGGTGGGTGCTTGAAAAACAGCAGTCCACTAGATAGTGCGCACAAACTCTTTCCGCACTCAAGGCCAAAGGAGTATAGGCTACTTTGAAAGGCTTGCGCGCTCAACCGTGCACAAGATGGAGCGGGACGTGGAAAATGAAGTAAGGCCTATACCCGGGCCTTAAGACAACTTTTTATTTTCTCTCACACACAGCGCAGAAAAACAACTTTCTAATAAAGCAACCAAACTGCCTGTCAAGTGATAGACAAAACTGATAATGACTTTTTATCTTTTTTAAACTGAAATGAAAGGCAATGTGGATAAACATTCACAGCCACGATGTACAGAACACCACACAAAGATATAGAAGAAAATAAATAAAAACATTTCGGATTAATAAACCTAAAAAATATATGGTATAAATATCTGCAGAGAGTCCACACTGCAGATAGATATGCATTTCACATGTCGGCAAATCAAATTAAATCAGCTAAATTGCCTGTGCGAGCAAGCTTTAACTCTACAGCGCAACATTGATGCACCAAAAAACAATCAAAAATTAATTTACAGAATTGAATTAGAACAGAATATACTGTTCTAATAAATAATAATAATAATAATAATAATAAAATGAAATAGTCATAATCAAGTCACAAGTGCAAAATGCCTAAAGTGCAGGGGTACATACAGGTGCTGGTCATATAATTAGAATATCATCAAAAAGTTGATTTATTTCACTAATTCCATTCAAAAAGTTAAACTTGTATATTATATTCATTCATTACACACAGACTGGTATATTTCAAATGTTTATTTCTTTTAATTTTGATGATTATAACTGACAACTAAGGAAAATCCCAAATTCAGTATCTCAGAAAATTAGAATATTGTGAAAAGGTTCAATATTGAAGACACCTGGTGCCACACTTCATCAGCTAATTAACTCAAAACACCTGCAACGGCCTTTAAATGGTCTCTCAGTCTAGTTCTGTAGGCTACACAATCATGGTGAAGACTGCTGACTTGACAGTTGTCCAAAAGACACAAGGAGGGCAAGACACAAAAGGTCATTGCAAAAGAGGCTGGCTATTCACAGAGCTCTGTGTCCAAGCACATTAATAGAGAGGCGAAGGGAAGAAAAAGATGTGGTAGAAAAAAGTGTACAAGCAATAGAGATAACCGCACCCTGGAGAGGATTGTGAAACAAAACCCATTCAAAAATGTGGGGGAGATTCACAAAGAGTGGACTGCAGCTGGAGTCAGTGCTTCAAGAACCACTACACACAGACGTATGCAAGACATGGGTTTCAGCTGTCGCATTCCTTGTGTCAAGCCACTCTTGAACAACAGACAGCATCAGAAGCGTCTCGCCTGGGCTAAAGACAAAAAGGACTGGACTGCTGCTGAGTGGTCCAAAGTTATGTTCTCTGATGAAAGTAAATTTTGCATTTCCTTTGGAAATCAGGGTCCCAGAGTCTGGAGGAAGAGAGGAGAGGCACACAATCCACGTTGCTTGAGGTCCAGTGTAAAGTTTTCACAGTCAGTGATGGTTTGGGGTGCCATGTCATCTGCTGGTGTTGGTCCACTGTGTTTTCTGAGGTCCAAGGTCAACGCAGCCGTATACCAGGAAGTTTTAGAGCACTTCATGCTTCCTGCTGCTGACCAACTTTATGGAGATGCAGATTTCATTTTCCAACAGGACTTGGCACCTGCACACAGTGCCAAAGCTACCAGTGCCTGGTTTAAGGACCATGGTATCCCTGTTCTTAATTGGCCAGCAAACTCACCTGACCTTAACCCCATAGAAAATCTATGGGGTATTGTGAAGAGGAAGATGTGATATGCCAGACCCAAAAATGCAGACGAGCTGAAGGCCACTATCAGAGCAACCTGGGCTCTTATAACACCTGAGCAGTGCCACAGACTGATCGACTCCATGCCACGCTGCATTGCTGCAGTAATTCAGGCAAAAGGAGCCCCAACTAAATATTGAGTGCTGTACATGCTCATACTTTTCATGTTCATACTTTTCAGTTGGCCAAGATTTCTAAAAATCCTTTCTTTGTATTGGTCTTAAGTAATATTCTAATTTTCTGAGATACTGAATTTGGGATTTTCCTTAGTCGTCAGTTATAATCATCAAAATTAAAAGAAATAAACATTTGAAATATATCAGTCTGTGTGTAATGAATGAATATAATATACAAGTTTCACTTTTTGAATGGAATTAGTGAAATAAATCAACTTTTTGATGATATTCTAATTATATGACCAGCACCTGTATATTCAAAACACAAGCCACAAATAGTTAAATTAGATAACTCAGAGGGATCGATAAATAAATTAAAGTTAAAGAAATTATTAAAATAACGAAAGTATAGCCAGAATTGTCAACTTCGTCTTTTTAACTGCAGAGATAATAAACACTAAATTTGAGTGGCAGTCTTTTTAGCTAAACATTCACAGCATCCAAAAATCAAATTAGAACCGGCTGAAATGTTTTGAAATCACTTGTACCCTACCTGATTGAGAGAGAAAAATCCAGTCTTTCACTCGATCTGCCCGTGTCTGTTTGAGTCTTTTCAAATAGTGCGCTAGTCAGCTCGTTAACGTTGGCCGGCAGAAGCGCGCCGCAGTGTTTGTTGTTGTTGAGCGGTAGGACATGAGCTGTTGGCACAACTTGCATCTTACTTTTTTTGGATCTTTTACCATTTCAAAGTGCATCCAATTTTACACTTTAGATTTTCTTATCCCAGACATTGTTAAAAATTTAATCCCTGTCGCCAAGATGCGCCTCTGTCGGTCACGGATCATAGAAAGTGAAACTTAAATCTGTCACGGGTGGTTGGATTTATTCACATTAAAAATATTTATTAAAAGATTCTTTCTTTTCACATTTTTATTCATAGCATTATCATAATAGGCTGTATATTAACCTATTGGGAGAGAACCGGTACGTCTATGTAAAATCAGATATTGAGCGCACTCCCATATCTCCTCTCATAACACCTCTGTGAAGATTCGACTGTGAGATTGGTAGTCGAATCAGGTTCCTCCTATCGAAGCATCGAATCGTCGACTATTCAGGGTCACCCCTAGTGTATGTGTATATATATATATATATATATATACACACACACACACACATTTTGGCTACTATATATTTATACTGTATAGATATAAAATGATTACAGTGCAGCCATTCTAAAATCTTGGCAGTTGTTATCACAGTGTTTTTGAACTGTTGGAATGTGTATTAAGAAAGTAAATGGGGTCAGTTTTGATTTCATGTTGACTTCAAAGCACAAAGCAACTGTTTTGTATCATAGTATTACAAACAGGGATTTTTATTGGAGAGAAAAAGCATAAAGAAGTAAAGAAATCTCTTGCCTTCATGGTTTTCATCATATAACGAGCGCTGAAAGGGTCTGGCAGCAGATGCAGATTGGAAAGGCCTGTGAGTGAAGCAGCTCTGATATGTGACATGTGCCGTGTGTTCAGATAAATTTGTTTCCTTTGGAAAACAGCAGAGCTCCGTGGAATTCAGACTGATTGAGTCCATTGTCTCTGCCACTAATACGCCACACGACATATTTAAGGGACAGACAGGATGAATGACTGGTAGCCTTGGCCTCGAACGAAAGACAGAGAAAGAGAGATTTCCTAGCTTTTCTGAGAAGACCCAGACTGTGAAACTGAAACCCATAAATTTGCAGAGCTTCAGCGAGTAGATTGGGTAATGTTTACAAACGTCTTTTAAAAAGAAAATCATAATATTGCAATGGAATCTATTTGTGCAATATTGTAGGAAATAAAAAGCAAACAATCTCTTGGATATGTCAATGGTTTCTCTTTGAAATCAATGAAATTGAAGAGTGAACACTAGTGTTTCATGTCAAATGTTTCAAACTGTGGCTCAATCAAAAGTCAGATTTATATTTATTTTATTTTCCTTAGCTATGTTGTTGTTTTGTTATTTTTTGATGAAGCGTTCTTCGGTTATGTAAAAGGTGTTATTTAATAATAACAATAATAATAATAATTCAGGGTTCCCATGGGTCCTTGAAATCCTTGAAAGTTTGTGAATCTGGAAAAAAATGTCAAGGCCCTGGAAAGTTTTTGAAAATAAACATACATAGATACAGGTCCTTGAATTTATTTTGTGCAAGAAGTTTTCTGGAAAAAAAAATCTATATTATTCCCTCCGGTCTTCTAATGTTATTTTGCCAACACTTCGTGGCCTATGCATGCTAGCTTGCTTGATTTACGTTAATTACATGCATTTACACGTTACATTAAGTGTTTCCCACGTTGAGGTACTTTGTGTTGTTCATTGTGTTGTACGTTCATTTGAAATGTGTCCCCACATTAAAAGTGCAATATGTAAAAATTTTGTCCGCTAGAGGTCGATAGAGGCCTGTTCAAAACAAAGGCGTAACTTGATGACGCCAAGTTTAAGCGCAGAATCTTGGGACATGTGGTCTTCACCTCAACGGACGGTGGAAACAATCGGGATAGGACTCAGGAAGAAATCATGTTCATGGATGCGATTATTAACGTTACTGTAGTATGAAGCAGAGCAGGACCGAGTGTTGTGGGAGCTGAACGAGGCCGCTGGAGCGATTGCGCAACACACGCCTCACGAGCAGCAGAACTTTTATTGTGCCACAGTCGCCGGCGCCGCTTCCGCTTTTCCGGTCATGAGTATGAGGTAACACAGCTCTGATTATCATATTAGATACATTTGAGAGTGTTGAAAATGATGTTATAATGTTACTCTGTGCATTCACTCAGCAGCTGCTGTGAGACACTTGTTGCACACTGCAGTAAAACAGATCGATTTTAGAATATCATATTAAATGCTGGATGGCTTGTGTTGATAAATGGCATGCAATTAATTTTAAAATGTATTGTATGATCGAGAAAATTCTGTATTACTGTTAATAAAAATAAATCTGCATCTGATTATGCTATGTTAGCTACTTGACAAAATAGTGTTTTTCTCTGAGGCGTGGTAAAGCATGGCACTTCCAAAAAATAACAGTAAGGCTAAACGTGTTGAGCTATATAACATTAATTAGTTTTCTGTCTATAAACGTAACCAAACAGTTGTTCCCTTGTCTATTAAAACATGTGATATTTTAAAGTGTCTTTGGTGTTTCTATGGTTTCTAGAAAATAAAACCGGAAACCGAGGGTAACGCGGGTATGATGCAATTGACACAACTCCTCACGCGTCCCGGAGCCTTGGTTAAAACTGCAATTTTCTCACGATTTACAAATAGTTGGAAACATTTGGGATATTGTAAGTACTCAAGTGAACAAAATATATAACACTGGTCTAGTGGTTTTTGGATATTTTACTGTACAATTCTTACGTATTGCACCTTTAAGTCCTTAACTTTGAGGGTATTGGACCTGGAAAGTCCTTGAAAGGTCCTTGAATTTGAAGTTAACCAAGGTGTGGGAACCCTGATAAATTGAATTAGCTTTTATTTTTCTACGTTCAGTTTTCATTTCAAATTTAGTATCTATTTGTTAAGTGCTTTTGTAATTTTTTTATTATTTTTTGTATGTTATTTTATTTTATTTTTGGTGAAGTGTCCTTCAGTTATGTAAAAGGTGCTATTTAATAATTATTTTATTTTATTTTATTATTATTATTATTTTTATTTTATTTTATTTTTTATTTTTTTGGTAAAGCGTCCTTCGGTTATGTAAAAAGTGCTTTAATAATAATAATAATAATAATAATAATAACGATAATAATAATTTGAATTAGCTTTTTTTTTTCTATTATCAGTTTTCATTTCAAATTTAGTATCTATTTGTTATGTGCTTTTGTTATTTTTTTGTATATTTTTATTTTATTTTATTTTATTTTTGGTTAAGCGTCCTTTGGTTATGTAAAAGGTGCTTTAATAATATAATAATAATAATTTGAATTAGCTTTTATTTTTCTATTTTCAGTTTTCATTTTAAATTTAGTTTCATTTTGTTATGTGCTTTTGTCATTTTTATTAATTTTTTGTATGTTTTTATTATTTTATTTTACTTTATTTTATTTTATTTTATTTTTATTTTTTTCCTTATCTATGTTGTTGTTTTGTTATTTTCCTGGATCATGAATTGTTTTGAAGTTATCTTATCTTTGGGTTATGTGAAAGTTATAAATGTAAATAATGAAATTATTTATAATCATCATCATCATCATCATCATCAGGCAGTGAACTCCTTAAGAATATGCCAACAATTGTCTTGATTTTAGGAAGCACAGGAGCCTACAGTGATCTTTGAATAATTGAGATCTCCATGATGTCTTCTGAGGTAAGAACGAGCAACATCTGACGCCTTTTATGACATTAAACCAGGAGAAAATGTCACTTTAGCCTTTTTGTCATTACTTCAAGAGACAAACTGACTGGAGTGAGCAGTCCATGTTTACAGTAGACTGAGACTCTAGATGAAGGAAGCCACGACACAGACTCAAGAGGAAAGTGAGCTGGCGTCCGAGTCTTTAAAGCAGCTATCAGACACAGAGATATCCAAATATCTCTCTCTGGCTCTGTGAAGGCTTAGCGTCCAGGCCTTTGACTCTGTGTGTGCTTATTCAGTGCTTCGACTTATGTCTGTGAAGGGCAGGTTGGGTCTGTGGTCGCGTGAGGGTTTATGGAAGGGGCAGAGATCAAATCGTCGCGGCTGACCGTCTGTGTTCACACTTGCGGTCGAGTCTAGACCTCCAGCCGTCTGTGTGGCTTCATGGCATTGAGAATATTCAATGTGTTTATAAAATGGCCGTATAGTGTGTGTGTATGACAGAAGGGGAGTTTATAGGACGGTCATAGTCTGTGTGTGTGTTTATTGAATACGCATATGCTGTGTGTGTGGCTGTCTGCGGGTGTTTTCGGAGGGCAGAGCGCGTGTCTGTGGGTGTTTGCTTTGGGACGAGCTCAGAGACGGTGGCAGCGCTGGTTGGCATGTCAGCTAAAATGTTTTTATGGGTTAGTGATGGTGGAGGCGACTTACAGTACAGTGACCTGAGCTTTAGTGTCTCCTTACTGAGGGAGCTTCTGTTCAAAATCTGTTTTTGAAATATATATATTTTTAATTTAATTTAATTTTTCTATCTGTCTATCTATCTATCTATATGTCTGTCTGTCGGTTTATCTGTCTGTCTGTCGGTCTATCTATCTATCTATCTATCTATATATCTGTCTGTCTGTCTGTCTATCTATCTATATATCTGTCTGTCGGTTTATCTGTCTGTCTGTCTGTCGGTCTATCTATCTATCTGGCTGTCTATATGTCTATTGTCTGTCTGTCTGTCTATCTATC
The DNA here is from genome assembly GCF_019924925.1 of Ctenopharyngodon idella. Lineage (NCBI taxonomy): Eukaryota > Metazoa > Chordata > Actinopteri > Cypriniformes > Xenocyprididae > Ctenopharyngodon > Ctenopharyngodon idella. The sequence goes on along the minus strand of NC_067222.1, from coordinate 4,645,580 downwards.
GTCTGTCTGTCTGTCTATCTATCGTCTGTCTGTCTATATATCTGTCTGTCTGTCTGTCGGTCTTTCTATCTATCTTTCTATCTGTGTCTGTCTATCTATCTATCTGTCTGTCTGTCGGTCTGTCTGTCAATCTATCTATCTATCTATCTATCTATCTATCTATCTATATATCTGCCTGTCTGTCTATCTGTCTGTCAATCTATCTATCTATCTATCTATCTATCTATCTATCTATCTATCTATCTATCTGCCTGTCTGTCTGTCGGCCTTTCTATCTATCTTTCTATCTGTGTCTGTCTGTCTGTCTGTCGGTCTATCTATCTATCTATCTATTTATCTATCTATCTATCTATCTGTCTGTCTGTCTGTCTGTCTGTCGGTCTGTCTATCTATCTATCTATCTATCTGTCTGTCTGTCTGTCTGTCTGTCTGTCGGTCTATCTATTTATCTATCTATCTATCTTTCTGTCTATCTAGCTATCTATCTGTCTATCTAGCTATCTATCTGTCTATCTATCGTCTGTCTGGCTATCTATCTTTCTGTCTATCTATCTATCTATCTATCTATCTGGCTGTCTATCTCTCTATCGTCTGTCTGTCTATCTATCTATCGTCTGTCTGTCTGTCTATCAGTCTATCTGTCTGTCTATCTATCTATCTGGCTGTCTATCTATCTATCTATCTATCTATCTATCAATACATCTGTCTGTCTGTCTATCTGTCTGTCTGTCTATCTATATATCTGTCTGTCTGTCGGTCTTTCTATCTATCTTTCTATCTGTGTCTGTCTATCTGTCTGTCTGTCGGTCTATCTATCTATAAATCTATCTATCGTCTGTCTGTCTGTCTGTTTGTCTATCTGTCTGTCTATCTCTGTCTGTCTGTCTGTCTGTCTATCTATAAATCTATCTATCGTCTGTCTGTCTGTCTGTCTGTCTATCTATCTATCTATCTATCTATCTATATATCTGTCTGTCTGTCTGGCTATCTATCTTTCTTTCTGTCTATCTATCTATCTATCTATCTATCTGTCTATCTATTGTCTGTCTGTCTGTCTGTCTATCTATCGTCTGTCTGTCTGTCTGTCTATCTATCTATATCGTCTGTCTGTCTGTCTATCAATCAGATGTATTTGTAAATAAGATGTATTTAGGGCTGGTCAGTTCTGTCAGATCACTCGCCATTGACAGATTTTAGTCCCTGATTATGATGCTTTATTGAGGGTTGGGATGTACAGTGATGTTGTGTACCGTCTCTCTGGCTGCTGCTTCTCATCATTGTGAGGTAAAGGTGTGTGTTACCGTTGAATCTTTCACTACTGTTCCTCAGAGACCCGCCAGCGTTTGGGTGGTCCGCTCGTGGTCCCGTCCATCGCGTGTTCGGTGGCCGAAGCATTGTGCTCCTTGACCTGTGTGGGTATTTTCAGAAACTCTCGATTGGTAGGTTGATTTCAAGGCCTCCGTTTGCGAGCAGTGATATTTTAAGCAGAAGTCTCTCCTCCTCACCGCAAGCGTTTTCATAGTCCCCCGCCTGGATCAGAGAGACGTTTCTTCAGAATGGAGTTTGATGGGTTTCCCTGGTACCAACGGCTCTGTCAGTCAAAGCTGGCAGGGTGAGTGCTAAAACAGATGTGTGTGTGTGATTTCTGGAATACAGTCGGTGGATTGTACAGAAGGATTATGACTGGAAAATTCAATCTCTCATAAAGTCTGTTGTCTGCCCTTTATAAATCAAAGCCTGTAGTGAGCACAGAGGATGAAGGACACTGCTGATTTGAAAAGGAGACTGAGGAGGTGGAAATAGAGCCCGTTTTATTAGCAGATGACTGAAAGAGAGTTTCATGCACACTTAGGCTTCAGAACAATAGTTCGGCCACATCATTTAACATAGTTTGTGAATGACAGCTAGACTCTCGGTATGTGATCCATACTAGTGGCCAATCAATATATTGCCAAGGCTAATATATATAGACTGATATTTGGCTGTTTTTCTGTTTGGCCGATAAGTGACATAAGCAGGGCTTTTATTTTGAAAATGATGAGCGCCTGGTTTGGAAAAACATGAGATAATAAATAATGGCACAATTTACATTCTTGGCTAAACGTTTCCTTTAAAGTGTTTCATGCAGAAACATGTCTACAGTCAGTTGATGAAAATAAGAATTTGTTGATGGGAAGTTTTTGCATTTAAATTTAAATTACATTATAAATAGACGCTGAAGCTGCAGCTAAAATCGGTCAGGTGTTCACACATTTACTAATTTCTACATAGTGAACGGCACATAGTGCACTATATAGGGGATAGGGAATGATTCATACAGTGTAAATATGCTTTTCATTGAGGTGAATGAAGTCTGGTTTCACGTTAGTGTCACACGAAATGCTGCTGCGCATGCACAATCTGCTCCAGTCCACAGACACGATAGCACAGAGCGGATCATATGCGCGAGCTGGCGGACTTGGCGCAGACCACAAAATGTATCGGAGACATTTGAATTCTGCACATAATGCTTTATTCTAAGCTATATGGAGAAGATTAGGAGGAGAAACGGTTAAAGATTAGTAGGAAACTGAAGCTTTACCGAGCTCAATGGCTCTGGCCAAGCTGTGATATAAACTAAATGCTATTGGCTATTTAAAAAAAGGGGAGGAGCTGTTCGATATGTCCCGCCCTGACTTCCTGTTTCACTGGAAATTACGTCAACACATTGAATAATGCTACGCGTTTCAAGGCACTTCAGTGGGTCTTTAAAGGGGACCTATTATGCCCCTTTTCACAAGATGTAAGAAGTCTCAGGTGTACCCAGAATGTTTCTGTGAAGTTTCAGCTCAAAATACCCCACAGATCATCTATTATAGCTTGACAAATTTGCCCCTATTTGTGTGTGAGCAAAAACATAGCGTTTTTGTGTGTGTCCCTTTAAATGCAAATGAGCTGCTGCTCCCGGACCCATTTCCAGAAGAGGGTTGAGCTTTAACAGCTCACGCTTCGGTTGATCAACAACAACAAAGCTGGAGAATCTCACGCAGCCAAAATGACGATTGTCAGTAACGGTGTTCAGCCTTACATTGCTCAAACCGGAGTCGGACACTGATGGAGAGATTCAGGAAGAAGTTACAACTTTTAGAATGAAACTGGACATTTCTGAATGGTTAGTGGATAAATTTATGTAGTTGCTGTGGAGTTCATTCAACTCATCGACTAGAATGTGCCGTCATGTTAATCTTTTGTGCAAAACCCGTACGGACGCCCACTATACATAGCATACCTGTTTGCCAAACAGAGCCATACACACACGACTAACGTTTCTGATTGCTATCAAATGCTGTGAATGGTCTAATATTTTTTCTAAAATATCACTCAGACAGAAACGCACCTTTTTTTAGCAAATCAAGCTTGCCAGGGTCAACTTGCAGGCTATCGAAGCTAACGAGACTCTAAATAGTGTTCAGTGCTTGTCTGTGAAGCCAACGACAGAACAGTTAGCATGCTTTGCTTGAACTTTTGCCATGACTTTAGAACTGGTACACCGTTTTTGCTTGCGAAAACAAAATGGCTGCGCTGTGGGTGGAAACGTGCAGATTAAGGGGTAATATTATAATAAGATCCACTTCCAACGTCACAAGGGGAGCGAAAACTGAGTGGCTCGTTTTTTCACATGCTTGCAGAGAAAGGCTTGCCAAAACAAAGTTACTGGGTTGTCCTTTTTCACATTTTCTGGGTTGGTAGATGCACCAGGGACCCGATTATAGCACTTAAACAAGGAAAAGGCAGATTTCCATGATATGTCCCCTTTAATTTATCCCATTTTTAAAGGAATAGTTCACTCTTTTACTTATCCTCCCCATCTGATTTATAGTCTACGTATATATGTGTGCTATATTCCAAGTATTCTATATAGATTTGAGGCGAAATCGATCTTAGAAATGCCGCTTCTCAACAAATCCTGCAATAAAGTAATAGCATATGACGCCTTAGTGATGTTCTTTAGTCTTTTTTGAGTCAGACAGCATTTATATTACAACAAGTCTATGAAGCTGGTGGTGTCCTATTCTTTCCATATGCATGTTACATAACATCTGATTAAATTTATTTAGGGGTAAACGTTCTGTTCTGAGATCAGAGAGACGGCCAGTGCTACGGCTCCTGTGTGGATCCATATGGGCTCGAACACCCGCCACCATGTTTTTCATTAATAACCCAGCAGCTTGATCTTGGATCTGAAGCCCAGTGTCTCTGAACGCATCTCACCGAGTTTAAAGCTACATGAGGAGCAGAGTGGGGTCATAAACTAGTTTATATGAAAAACAGATCAGGATGCAAAGTCCGGTCAGAATGCGGCATGATGGGAAATGTAAGAACTGGATCTCCACTGCTGGTCTCTTTTTACATTGTGGTTCATCCAGGTACATTTGCATCAGTTTCCATTGTGAGTACGAGCAGCAGCTGAGGAAGAGTGGACATTTTTATCTCAGAACGTACACTTACTCTTACTTTCTTACTGCTAGTCGATGAGTTGAATCAACTCCACAGCAACTACATATTGCTTTATCCACTAACGAGATGTAATATCAGTCTCTGGTGTCCCCAGAATGTGTCTGTGAAGTTTCAGCTCAAAATACCCCACAGATCATTTGGGTTTGAGCAAAAACACACCGTTTTTGTGTGTGTCCCTTTAAATGCAAATGAGCTGCTGCTCCCAGCCCCCCTTTCCAGAAGAGGGCGGAGTTTTAACAGCTCACGCTTCGGTTGCTCAACAACAACAAAGCTGGAGAATCTCACGCAGCCAAAATGAGGATTGTCAGTAACGGTGTTCAGACTTACATTGTTCAATCTGGAGTCGGGCACTGATGGAGAGACTCTGGAAGAAGTTACTTTCAGAATGCATCTGGACGTTTCTGAATGATTAGTGGATAAATGTATGATTCAACTCATCGACTAGCATGTGCCGTCATGTTAATCTTTTGTGCCTTTGATCAATTTAATGCATCTTTACTGAATAAAAGTAATAATTTCATGAACAGTATGTGACCTGCTGTTAGCATCTAAAGATGCAAATTATATGTCCCAAAAGCTTTAATATGAAAGCACCCTAAGTTTAGTCTTGCAGTATTAGTGGTGATTTTAAGCGTAAGTGTTTTGTACTTCAGCACTGTATATCCTTGAGTCTAGTTTATCAGAGAGGTAAACTTTCAAGGTTGCGCTCGAGTCATTTGTCTTCCTGTCTCATCCTTCTGTTAAACCAAATGAGCCTGAGAAGGAGCAGGTCAAACGCAGGGTCGTCCCGTGGCACCAAGCATCCCGAAGCGTTGGCTGGATATTTCAGAGACGTCATTCCTGAGGGAGTTCAGGTTGCAGCGCATACCGGGCTGACAGGAGAGGAGAGGAAGGGTGAGAGGAGATCTCCTCTGGGATCAATCACACGGACTCCAGTCTCTCTTCTCCTCATCCCTCTGATTTTAGACTCAGGAGTGACGCTGGGACCAAGATGTGCAGTTTGAAGGGACTTTAGGGTTCAGTTTTACCTCTACGTCCTTGGAGAGTTTTAGTGCACACTTGATGTCCAAGTTTTTCCAATTGCAAGTCTAATTGAAGGCGATGATATGGGGTTTGGTTCATGTTGATTTTTAGTTTAATTCAATTTAATTTAATTTTTTGAGCTTGAGTAGTTTGAGCCTTTCACATGAATTTTATTTATTATTTCATTTTATTTTGAGTAGTTGTGTGATTTATTTTATAATATGTGCAGCAGCGAGTCCATCTGAAAGCAGTGGTCTGAGGTTCGGTTGATTCGATTTGCAATTGTTATGAAAGCAATCTAGACTGTCTTGCAGAAGTGAACCACTATTTATGACTATAATTGACCTATTCTAGTATAATGCGTTTATCATTGCTGCTTGTCTCCACAGAAATTGCCTTTGGTGAGCAGTTTGCATTCTTCACATGTCTAGCAATGCAAATTTTGGAGGAACAGAAACATGTATAATAAGTGAAGCTGATGTCTTCTTCTGTTCAAGTGGAAAGCAGCTAGTTCTCACAGTGGTACTAAAGCAAAAAAAAAATAGTTTCAAAATATATTCCTGATGGGGGTGATCAGACCAAACCACCAAACAGCCTTAATGAGCATTTTATTATAAAATGTTATTTTATTATTTATTTTATTTTATTTTTTTAATGTCATCTTATCTTTTTGGGGGGTAATTAAATAGTTTGAACCTTCAAGAAATGTTTATTTTGTTCTCTCTCTTTTTTTTATTTTTATTTATTTATTTATTTTTTTAGCATTTTTTATATCTTTCACGGGAATTGTTTTCTTTTTTTCTTTTTTTCTTTTCTTTATTTTATTGTCTTATTTTTTTTTTTTATCTTATCTTATCTTATCTTATCTTATCTTTTCTTTTTTGGTTAACTGAATAGTTTGAAGCTTCCGCAGGAATTATTTTATTTTATTTTATTTTATTTTATTTTATTTTATTTTATGTTATTTTATTTATTTTTTATGGGTTTTTTTTTTTATTTATTTTTTAATCTTTTTTGGTTAATTGAATAGTTTGAAGCTTTCGCAGGAATTATTTTATTTTATTTTATTTTATTTTTATTTTTTAAATCTTTTTTGGTTAATTGAATAGTTTGAAGCTTCCACATGAATTATTTTATTTTATTTTATTTTATTTTATTTTATTTTAATCATTTTTGGTTAATTGAATAGTTTAAAGTTTCCACAGGAATTATTTTATTTTATTTTATTTTATTTTATTTTATTTTATTTTATTTTATTTTATTTTTGTGAAACATGTTTGGGTTATGTAAAATGTGCAATTTAATAATAATAATAACAATTTGAGTTAGCTTTTATTTTTCTATATTTTTAGTTTTCAATTTTACATAAGTTATAGTCATTTTGTCATTTTTGTCAATTTTTTTTCTTTTTTTTTCTTTTTCTTTTTGGGGGCTAATTGAGCAGTTTAACCCTTCTACATAATTTTTTTTATTTTATTATTATTATTATTTTAGGTAATTGAGTCAATAGAAATATTAATAGAATGAAATTTTACCTTTTTCTGTACATTAAATCGAAATATTTCTCATATGTGAGCCAGAAAAAATCACAAAAGATCTCTTTAATGTCACACTTGTTTCTCACGGACATGGAGTACAAAAGGAGACTCTTCTACAATTTTCTGAGAAAAGAAAACAGCAGTCTCACATTTCACATTCATTTAATAGCTCCATACCCTTACTGAATGACAACTACGGACTCATTTGGGTCTTTTTTATTTCTCTCGTGGCATTTTAGCAGAAAGTTGATGCTTAAATGAAACACACAGTAACTGAGATCTCCGTTAAGTTTTCTGATGAGAATTCCTGCATTCTTATGCATTTTTCTCATCGTTTATCTCCTCTCCTCTCATGTGTGTTCTCGCTGTGGTTTGCATTTAGCTCTTTTGGCAGTGGCACCAAAGCCGTCGTTCCCCGAGCGCAGCAGTGGTGGCCATTAAGCGTAATTTGTCTGGTATCCCTGAACTGCAAACTCACAACGGGACTGAGAGAGAGAGAGAGAGAGAGAGGCATTCCTTTGGTTGTCATGTGGAGATATTGGGCCCCATGCGGCTGTGTGTGTGTGTCAGACAGCGACACTGAGGCTCGCTGGGAACTCCCGCAGGACTCGCTCTGTGTTTGTGTGTGTTTTAAGGGGGAGGGAAGCAACCTGAGAGGGACGTCCCGCTCCTGACGGTGGGATCAAGCGCTCCTACGGCCAGCCAGGCACCAGCCATCCTGAGGGATTTACACACGTCACCCTCACACTCGCTCTCTGTTTGCTCTGCTCATTCTGCTCTTCTCCATCATTCACTGCTGCTTCTACTTCTGTATAGAAGCTTACAGGATTCCATCATGGGATCATTTTATGCATTCACTTTTAATTTATTAATTTTTGTTTTAATTCATTTTTAATTTAAGATAAATTGTATGAATTAAGCAGCTTGTAAACATACTTTATTAGTAGAAAAATTTGAAAGTATTATGCATCGTTTCAAAGCAGCTTCACAGGGGAAAACAGGAAAATAACAGAATCTACAACTCAGTCTGTTGGGATTGGTCTTCTCTGCTCTGATTGGTCAGATGGCCCAGTCTGTTGAAATTGATCTACAACTTACAGTGTGTGTCGGAAACCAAACGGCCATTACCATATCTGAATTTCAGCTCTGAATATTCCTCAGTGCTTGATACACAGTGATACGAACAGTATGGTTTTTCCATATCAGTTCCAGCACGAGTCCTCATCCTCCGGATGTGCATCAAAGTGGGTTTGCTTTCACAGAACAGAAAACAGCGTCTTCTCGACATGAACAACATGAACCAAACTCTTCCAGTCTCAACTACAACTATTGTTTGAGGGTTAAAGTAGACATTTACGGACAGCCAATGAAGACCATAGACTGGCATTATACAAATCTGTTAAGTATGTAACAGGAAGTGAGACTGGAATTACTGACGACTCGTTTCAGCAGTTCAGAATCGATTCTTTCTTTTAGGAGACAATAACTTTATTTGTCGTGCACTTTGATCTTTGAAGCAGACCTTTTACATCAGGGTTCCTCAAATCCAGCCCTGGAGGGTCACTGTTCTGCAGAGTTTAGCTCAAACCATGATCCATTAAGAATATAGAGTGTAAAATGAATGTGGAGAGCAGCTCAGATCATTTGATGAGAAATGTTTGAGTTCATATTGAGATCTCTGAGATCTAATTGCAGATTTTGGTATATTGGAAACCCTGAGCACAGTTTGAGAATTATTTTATTTTATTTTTTGAGGTAATTGAGTAGTTTGAACCTTCCACAGCAAGTTAAAGTCAATGTAAATATTTATAGAAAGGCATTTCAGCCTCTGTAAATTAAATCTAAACATCTCAGAAAAAAACAGTAAAATCACAGAAGATTGCTTTAATATTGCAATTGTTTCCCTCGATAGCAATGAGATTATAAGGAGAGCAAATGGGCCCTAATTCTTAAGTTTATTTATTTTAAAGGGGTCATGAACTGCGTTGTTTTATTGTTTTATAATGTTTTCTGGGGTGCACTTATAATGTTTGTATGCTTTTTACATCAAAAATTATCATAATTTAGAAATAAAAGGCATTTTTTCTACCCTGATTTTAGCCCTCTGGTTTGAACACTCTGTTTTAAGGGGCATGTCTGCTGTGAAACTTCAGTGTAAACGCCCACTGCTGTGATTGGCTAACATCTTTCCATATGAAATAGCCAAGTATTACTCTCTCTTTTAGCACATTTTTACTATTACAGCTCTCAAGGTTAACGAATCGTGAAAAGTGTTGCATTACATTTAGATCTATGGCATTATATTGAGATCGTGGCATGGAAGGTTGCAGTGATGAACAGCCGATCACAGACATGTTGTTGAGTGCATGAAAGCAGTGATCTCGTCATTACAACTCAATTTCTGCACACTAATGAATGCGTTCATCATAACTAACAGTACAAACGCAATGTAACTAAGAGATTTGTTGAATAAAACAGGAGTTTTGGCGTGAGTCCAGAACTCAGTCACTGATAAACTCACGCTGTTTGATTGACAGCTCCAGCGATTATAAAGGGAGCGTTTTTTGATGGCTTTTTTTATATAATTTAATCACCGTTTAAATAAGATTATTTTCATCCTACTAAGAGAAACAACATGAAGTCGACCGTTTAGTCACTGGTTTGATTTACTGACACACAGACAAAGAACATCTGACTGTACATGAATCATTAATATCAGATCAGGCATTAGAATTAACACAGTTACATGTTGTTGCATTACTGTCGAGTCCATATCGTAAAAGTCTATTTGCAAAACCTGCGCCGAATGCGATTGGTTTACCAAAGAATCCACATTGAAATACTTAATACTAATAAGTAAAGCTCAACTGAGACATTCACACTGTTGAAAATAAATAACCATATTCCTAGCATTCGGATCCTTGGAAAGGTAATGTTATTTTTTTCCTGTATCGCTCTTCTCTCCTCGTCATCTCACTCACACGCCAGTGGGCGGGGCTAACGTTGCAATGATGAATTAGGTGTTGGTTTTTTCTGCGGAGGCGGAGTTTCACCTGTCATAGGCACATTCCAGGATCAGTCGTTCGCTGGGCCTGGTGTCAATAAAAGCTTTTATTGGACTAAAAAGGAAGTTTTCAGTTCTGAAACTTACAGGATGTTCTTATAGTACGATGACCTCTTATATATCAAAAGCTCAGGGAAACGTTGATTTCTCAATTCATGACCCCTTTAAGACCCCAGTAATCTCACATGTCACATTTATTTTATATCTCTATTCTCTTACTTTATGACTCATTTGTCTCTTTTAATTTATCTTCTATGATTGCTGATTACACACTTTGGTATCTTGGCAAATCTGAGCACAGTTTGAGACACTGTTGAGATCTCTTCAGAGACTCTAGAGGAGACACATGGGGTCTTTTCCTTGCAGCAGCAAAAGTCTCCATTTGCACTGTATTCGCTTCATGATCTCCTGAAGAAATGGATGAGATATTCTAATTTGTAAATTTTCTTTTCTATTTCTCTCTTTTTCTGCGTTGGATTTTTCATTCTATATATTTTTTGTCTTCTCAGAGGGGGCGTTTTTGAATTATGTCCCCTGGTACCCCTGCACTCCTGTGGACCACCACACACACACGCACACACACACACACACACACACACACACACACACACACACACACACACACACACACACACACACACACACAGCGGCTCTCAGTAAACTGTCCTCTTCTGCTTCTCTTTATATGGTAATGTGTGTCTACAGACAGAGAGAGACAGACAGGGAGAGAGAGAGTGAAAGAGAGAACCTCTGTTTTCTAGGAACTTGACCCTTATCAAACATGCGCTACTTTGTTATTGTGGTCTTGCTCAATTACCAGACCCCAAACCAAACACACATACACTGCAGCTCAGAGACGCCCCGGAGGAGACGGGAAGCTTGAAGCTCATTCATTGTTTTATATTCAGCACGAAACCTACTTAATGCAAGTACACAAACACAAACCTTTCTCAAAGTATGCACCGCATTCTCAGCGTCGCTGCTAGGGGCGCTATAACACACGTTAGCGTTTTTGCGCAAACTGTCTTCTACAGTCCGCTTTCTCTTTAATCAGTTTTATTATAGTATCATTGATATAGTTTTAATTAATATTTTTAATTAGTTTTTTATATTTTATTTTTGGTAAAAAAAATGTTTTTGTTTTTCTTATTTTTATTAGTTTTTGTTGAAGTATGTCTATGTAGTTCTTATTCATTTTTATTTTAGTTTTAGCTATTTTAGCACTTTAGTTTCTTTAGTGTTTTAGTTATTTTGGTACTAAGTTAGACTAAATGAAAATGAGAAATTATGCCTTGGCAACTAGTTGAAGTTTAAGTGTTTTTTTTTTTGTCATTTTGTTTCATTTCACGTAATGTTTATTTTTATTATGTTAACAAAGTTTTATTGTTAGTTAATGATAGTGTATTTCAGATCATCTGTCAGAGCGACAGCATGATGAGAATCTTATTTGGTCAAAATTAGTTCACTTCTTAACATATAGCAACTACCTGAATAATAACACATCTGGTTTAATAACAAACAGGTTTTGTACATGACACTTCAAGGCAGGGTTATTATTATCGTTAAAGGCACAATATGTAATATTTTTGGATTAAAATATCCAAAAACCACTAGAACAGTGTTCTATATTTTGTTGACTTAAGTACTTACATTATCCCAAATGTTTCCAAGAATGTTTAAATCCAGAGAAATAAGCAATTTTAACCAGGACACGGACCATGTCCGTGCGTCGTCTATCAATGACATCATACCCTCGGTTTCCGGTTTTACGATTAATATATCATGTTTTATTAGACAGGTGAGCAACTGTTTGGATACATTCATCGACAGAAAACAGTAACAGTAACTGTTATTCTTTAAATCTTGTTTTCTCGATTTACAGCCAGTACCATGTTTTACCATGTCTAATATCGATCTATCTCACTGCAGTGTGCAACAAGTGTCTCATAGCAGCCGCCGAGTGAACGCAGAGTAGCACTATTACAACTTTCAACCCACAAATGTATCTAATATGATAAAACAGCGTTGCTTTACCCCACATACACATGACCGGAAAATAATCATTTGCGGCATAATAAAAGCTCCACTGCTCTCGAGCCGTGTGTCGCACTCGTCTCTCATTAGCAGTCGCTCCAGCGGCCTCGTTCTACTCCATTGGCTTTCAGCCACACCCTACTTCATACTATAGTAACGTTAATAAATCTTTAATACATTAGCTCATCCATGAATATAATTTCTGCCCAAGTCTCGTCGGATTCTTTTCCACCAGCTGTAGACGTGAAGACAACATCTCCCATGATTCCACGAAATCAAGGCATCATCAAGCTACGCCTTTTTTTTGAATAAGCGACCTCTAGAGGTGAAAACTACATAGTGTGCCTTTAACTAAAACTAAATCACTAGCATTTGGTAAGAGCCGTCCGTGCGTTCAGGAGAGAGTCGAGTTCCAGTGGAAGGGTGACCTCTGACCCAACGTATGATGTATGATGAAGACGCAGCGTAAGCTCAGGTGAGAATTGATGAACGTGGAAAACAAAACACCGGTCACGAATTAGAAGTCTAAAAGTTTTAAAGAAAAATGTCGATATAAGAGAAGAGGAGCTACGTCATACGTCGGGTCAGAGGTCACCCTTCCACTGGAACTCGACACTCTCGTGAATGCGTGGACGGCCGTTACTGGAAGCTAGTAATTATAGTATATAAAATTTTAAATATGGATATTTTTCTTACAAAAACCCATAACTTCGCTTCAGAAGGGCTTTATTAACCCCCTGGAGCTGTGTGGATTATTTTTATGATGGATGGATAATTTTTTGGGCTTCAAAATCTAGAGTACCTTTTACGCCCATTATAAAGCTTGGAAGAGCCAGCATATTTTTAATTTAACTCCGATTGTGTTTGTCTGAAAGAAGATAGTCATATACACCTAGGATGGCTTTAATGTATTTGATCTTGGTGGACTAGATTTGCTACGCTGCTGTTGTTGCTACAGAGCATGTATGGACTTATTGCTAATAGATACACAGAGACGCTGCTGTGAGCATGTAAGATATGGTGCTGCTGTTGCTGCATAAATAGACATACATAAATCCTGTAGCAGATCTAGGCAGGTGGAGCTGGGGAGGTAGAGGTACTCTGATAGCGTGCTGCAGGACTAGCTTACAGTAAACACTGAACAAGACTATTTAAATGTTGAGCAAGCAATCTCATTGGCTATATGATCAGCAGAGGCCAATCAGCTTGTGCCATGTGGTAATGATGTGACTGCTTGCAGATTGCATTTAAAGAGGACCATCAGCCTGTGCCATCTAGAGTTTCGTGACTGAACTAAATATTTATGCATCTGGCAGATGCTTTTATCCAAAATAACTTGTACTTCATGCATTCCCTGGGAATCAAACCCATAACCTTAGTGTCACTTTGGTAAGTCTGGCAAACCTTTGGTGAGGAACTTGAAAGTAAAAATGTATAATTATTATTAAACAATGTTTTCCTTTTTTATTGTTGTTTTTTTTAGGTCTAGGGTTTGGATTTTCTATAGTCATAATTAGCTTTGAATAAAAACAATAAAAGTCTGTTCTGTGCTGCATTGTCTCTTAGGTTGCGAGTGTGTGTGTGTGTGTGTGTGTGTGTGTAAGTGAACTAATTAAATGTCTGTTGTTAGCATAGCAAATGGTGCAATAAATTTAAATTGCTGGAACAATGCAATTTGTCTGAAATCCAGATCTCTCCGTCCTGCCTTAAATATGACTGCGAGAGACATTAGGACTCATTTAGTGTAATTAAAGCCGCGATTGAAGCGTCCGTGGCTCTGTCTGTGCCGTGTGTGGATCTGTCTGTCAGTCTGAGCGAGCGAGCGATAGGTAGGTGGGTTTGCAGTGGCTGGGTGGCAGGGTGAGCGTGCGGGGCCTCCCTGGCTGGCGCCTGAAATTTTACCTTCCTATTCATCAGGCTGGTGTATTAATAATAACAGCACATCTGGAGTCACTTACTGTCTACAGTTAACCCTTTACAGAGACGCTGTCCTCCTCTTCTGCTTTCTCCTACCTCCTCTCATTCTCTCTCCTCTAGCGTGATATAGAAGTGCACTTCTGTGGCAGATGTATCGGTACGATAGCTTTAAAATGTTCTGATTTCTCATGCAAACACCACAAAGACAGTACAGTAAAGATATTTCAGTGCACTGTAAACAATGATATGATCAGTAAGTCCTGACAACTTGTGTTTTTACATTACTTTAAATCATCAAATTAATTTTATCAGTTTCAACTTAAGTTATATGTGATTCAACTTGATTTTTTTAAGTCGGTTTAAATTACTCATACAGCCAATTTGATTATACTTTATAATGCAAGGCAGCAACTGAACTTCAGTTTTTAAGTTGAAATAGGCGGACGTTTTTGCAGTGTGGTTTTTGAAGATGCTATTTTACCAAAATCACTTATAACAGCATGCAAATTATGTTGACATACTACATTACCTGGGTAACTGGGAACATGATTAACTTGGTATGAAAATCCAGAAAAACAACAACTTCTATGAGACATTTTATACTGTGATAACTGTCATAACACAGTATCTTTAGCTGGTTTATATTTTAATAAGCCTTTGGCAATGACTATTTTTGGAAAATCCATTACATTAATACATGGTAAATACTGTGCAAATGCAAATAAATCTAATTTTGTTATATTTACACATATGATTTTATGTACACAAATGTGATGCATTTATGTTGTATAATTTACATATAATTTTGTATACACTCTAAAAAATGCTGGGTTAAAAACCACCCAAGTTGGATTGAAAATGGAGAACCCCAGCAATTGGGTTGTTTTAACTCAGCGGTTGGGTTAAATGTTTGCCCAACCTGCTGGGTAGTTTTATTTAACTCAACTATTGTTTAAAAATTACTATATGGCTAGCTTAAAATGAACCCAAAATATGTTGGAAATTAAAAATCAGACACATAATTACTAGAGGCAACAATAATAATCAAAAGGTGAACATTTAAATGTTTATTGTTTAATTTTTATTCATTAAACTTATTAATAAATGTTCATTTATTAAACACATTAATAAATGTTAATTTCCAACATATTTTGGGATCATTTTAAGCAAGTAATATAGTGATTTTTAAACAATAGTTGAGTTAAATAAAACTACCCAGCAAGTATTGCAAACATTTAACCCAACTGCTGAGTTAAAACAACCCAATCCCTGGGTTAAAACAACCCATTTGCTGGGTTAAAACAACCCAATCGCTATTAGCTGGGTTAAAACAACCCAATCACTGGGTTAAAACAACCCATTTGCTGGGTTAAAACAACCCAATCGCTGTTAGCTGGGTTAAAACAACCCAATCGCTGGGTTAAAACAATCCATTTGCTATTTGCCGGGTTAAAACAACCCAATCGCTGGGTTAAAACAACCCATTCGCTGGGTTACAACAACCCAATCGCTGGTTTAAAACAACCCAATCGCTGTTAGCTGGGTTAAAACAACCCAATCGCTGTTAGCTGGGTTAAAACAACCCAATCGCTGTTAGCTGGGTTAAAACAACCCAATCGCTGGGTTAAAACAACCCATTCGCTGGGTTACAACAACCCAGTCGCTGGGTTAAAACAACCCAATCGCTGGGTTAAAACAACCCATTCGCTGGGTTAAAACAACCCAATCGCTGGGTTAAAACAACCCATTCGCTGGGTTAAAACAACCCAATCGCTGGGTTAAAACAACCCATTCGCTGGGTTACAACAACCCAATCGCTGGGTTACAACAACCCAATCGCAGGGTTAAAACAACCCATTCGCCGGGTTAAAACAACCCAATCGCCGGGTTAAAACAACCCATTCGCCGGGTTACAACAACCCAATCGCCGGGTTACAACAACCCAATCGCCGGGTTAAAACAACCCAATCGCCGGGTTAAAACAACCTAATCGCTGGTTTAAAACAACCCAATCTCTGGGTTTGTCCATTTTCAACCCAACTTGGGTTGTTTTTAACCCAACATTTTTTAGTGTACTTACACACACATATGTATATAGAACACACACGTGTATATATATATATATATATATATATATATATATATAGATAGATAGATAGATAGATTATATATATATATATATATATAATATATATAATATATATATATACACAAATGTGACATTTATTTGTTTAATGTACATATAATTTTGTATATGTGTGAAACATACACATATGTATGTAGAATACATACAGAAACATATATATATATATATATATATATATATATTTATTTATTTATTTAATGAATTTGAATGGTTTATATTTATTTCCAAATTTATACATATGTTAATATATTTGTTATATTATGTTAACCAAAATCTTTTTTTTTTTTTTCAACTAACAGGGTTGCAGATTTAGCCTAAATTAATTTTCAGTCAATAGGAACTAGCTAGTTTGTGACCAAAAATGTTTTACCATCAATGATTGAGAAGATGTGCATTTTGGTGGTTGAAAACTTGATGTGTTTTTAACAATATTTCATGTTAACTGCATGGGTTTTGTGCCTCTAATGCTTCACAAGGAAAGTCACAGGACATGAAGTGCACTTTATTTATGGAAAGTGCTGACTGTCTTCTGAGCGTCTGTCCCGTGGAAAGGGGGAACCCAGAGTCAGCGGGGGGCAGTTCACGGGCCAAACGTTGGCTCAGCATCGGCCCGACACAGGCAGGTCCGTCTGGCCGTGTACCTGCTGCATGTGCAGGTGACAGAGATCTGCGTCGTACCAAAGTGACAGGCGCTCAAAACAGCATGGCAACCACAGCCTCATTACCGCATCGACTCGCACAGCCCTGGCGTTGTTACTGAGCAGAAAACACACACGCACACATGTACAGACAGTGGTCATCACTCATCCGCGCTGCAGTCAACACGAATGATGTCATCAACAGGCGCCAGGCCAGACTCGCACAAACTATAGAGTAGAAGTACCTGTATAAAGAGCCTTATTTAGCTTTGCGGAGAGAGAGAGAGAGAGAGACGGAGAGAGGCTTCTGTTTTTCCGAAGCTATGCCTCCCACTGAGAAACGCATATGTAAATAAATGCATTTATTATTATTATTGTATATAAATATATATATTACACGTCTGCATAATATATTTAGATATATATGCATGTATTAGAAAAGAAAGAACACGTCAGGCTTGTGTAAACACATTCGACAAACAAGGCGTTATGGTGCTAATTATTTTCTAAGAAAAACAAGCGCAGAGAAATTACGGCGTGTGTTTGTCTAAGCGAGTGCTACTGGGGAATTTCTCTGCGAAAATAAATAACGCTAATTGAATAAACGAAGGCTGACATAGTGGATTCTGGACTGCGTTTACAAATATAAGGCTGTAGATTAAACTCTGCATTTAATCCGGAGTGGCTTTATTATAAACTCTGTTGGTGACAGACAGGTTAGTTAGTGAGCTGACTCGCCACATAGGGAGGTTCCTTGTTAGGCAGCATCACTAAAATAAATTTAATGACACTTGACTAACATATAGTATAGATAATAGAGTTGACATATGCATGTTGATAAAGAACTGACAGAGAACAAAAGTGACTTTTCTTTTAAATTCATCCCTGTTAAAGCACTAGTGGCATCCTGTTCTGTCATCATTGCTTTGTACCAATGCTAGTTTTAGCTTATTCTTATGTAACGTTATTACTTTGAGTTTGATGAACTTAAACCATTTAAGGCAATTGGTTTCCTCAATCCATTTAAGTAGCTATATAGTTGTTAAGACTTAGTTAGATTTGTTACCTGAATTCAAACTAAATGTCGTCGCTTCATAACATTAAGGTTGAACCACTGTAGTCACATGAACTGTTTTAAATGTCTTTAGTGCCTTTCTGGGCATCTGAAAGTGTTAATTATCTTGCTGTCAATGGAGGCCTCACTGAGCCATCTGATTTTATCAAAAATATCTTAATTTGTGTTCCGAAGATGAACGAAGATCTTACGGGTGTAGAACGACATGAGGGTTAATGACAGAATTTTAATTTTTGGGTGAACTAACCCTTTAACATGCACTGTCCATTTAGAATATATGTATTTTTGCACCTGTTATTTTAGTATTATCGATATACTCAGGGTGTCCAGGTTTTCACAACAAAACCCACACAATTGCTACTCAGAACTAGCCCAATCACGTTTCGGGGGGTAAAAATCGTGTTTTGGGCGGTAAAATCAGATGTTTTTGTCGGGGTTCCCCTGGTAAATTCGCATTCCAAGGGCTAAATATCATGTTATTTGGGGACGCTTCAACCTGTGGACATGAAAAACAACCCGCGGCCACAGTGTTAAAGTAGCCCAATTCCACGGGAATTATTTTTATTTTAATTTTAGTTAAAGTTTTTGTAGTTTTGTTGTGTTTTGTCATTTTTATGTCATTTTTTAAAATATGTCTAAATAGCTTTTATTATTTTTTTGTTTTAGTTTTAGTTACTTTAGTACTTCAAGTTAAACTGAATGATAATGAGAAATGTTACCTTAGGAATTAGCTGAAAATTTAATTTTTTAAAAATATTTTATTACATTTCAGTTATTGTTTATTTTATTTCAAGTAACGAAAATTTGCAGATTTTTAGACTTTACTTACGTTCATTCATTCGAGATTTAAAGGAAGTTGCATGGTCTGTGCTGCTCAGCTGCTGATTTTATATGGTTATTGTGCAATTTCTGATGATCTAGTATACATAAATGACACATAAATAAGAAAGAGGAGGAACAGAACAGTCTGTGTTTTTATTGGATGTCAATCTTTTACTTACAGAGTAAAAGATTCATGACTGTGAATAATGAGCATGTACTTTCTATGGCAAGCCTGAAAGGATAAATATACAAACACATTAACAGGGTCTGATGCTCAAAGTGTAGATCATGGTGCTTGCAATGCCAAGTGGATACATTTGAAAATGCCATTTACTGCGTTGTAGTGTGGACTGTGAAAATGAAGATAATTAAAAATGATGATGCATGTTTTTGGTCATGTGACACATTATACTGATAGATATCTATGGTTATACCGGTATGTGCCTGCTATTCACTTGCACAGTGTTGCTTAAGATAAATACAAAGTTGTGTCATGAAACTCTAGATGGCACAGGCTGATAGGTCCTTACCTCAACCTGCTTGCAGTCACATCATTCTCTATAGGGCACAGCTGATTGGTTCCTGCTGTATCAGTAGCCAATGAGCTCGTTCCTCAACCTTCAAATACTTAGTCAGCATTTGATATAGCAGTTGCAGTGCGCTTTTTTTTAGAAACCCTCCACCTTCCCCAGCTCCACCTGTCTAAATCTGCTACGGGTAATTCATGTACGCTATATTGTACAGCAGCAGCATGTCTTACTTGCTCACAGCAGTGTGTCGTGTATGCATTCGCAGCAGCAAGTCCCTTACTTGCTCTACAGCAGCAGCAGAAATAAATTTCGAGGTGGTGTATACCTGAAATAATGCGATCAACAAGAAAAATACTGATTCTAAACGTTTGAATCTGAGTATTTTCTCAATAACATTGTTTTACGTCTGTGCAGTAAGATGATTTAAGTGTTTTACGAGGTTTCAGTGTGGACGAGCAACTTTTGGAAAACAGAGAGCGTTTCCCCAGTTAAGAATTCCCATTATAAAAACGTTATTTTGGAATGTTCTCTGAAAGTTCAAGTCAAGTCAAGTCAAGTCACCTTTATTTATATAGCGCTTTTTACAATGTAGATTGTGTCAAAGCAGCTTTACATTGATAACTGGTACATTGTTTGACTGCACAGCAGCTCTTAAAGAATAGTGTCAATGCAGGCAGATCAAAAGCACTGTTGAATATCAAAATGTCAAGTCAAGTGTCCCCAACTAAGCAAGCCAGAGGCGACAGCGGCAAGGAACCCAAACTCCATCAGGTGACATCAGGTGGCAGACAAGTGGCAAATTGGTGTTAAAATGGAGAAAAAAAACCTTGGGAGAAACCAGGCTTAGTCGGGGTGCCAGTTCTCCTCTGGCCAACAGTGCTTTGTTACAATTCAGGTTGCTATCATAAGTCCAATAGGATCGCAACATTAAAAGTATTTATTTCAGTTCCATCCAATTGAGGATCGTATTCATCACGCCGGTATGGACGGTTGTTGAGGAACTGTGTCGTGGCTGTCGTGTCGATGAGGCCTTCACAGGGGATGATCTAGTTGACTCAATCTCTGCTGATACTTCAGGGCTGCGTTGTGGTCGTGTCAAGGTGCAGGTCCTTGGTCTCACCTGGATACGGCCCGGATCCGGTTGACTACGGTGAACCTCGGGATAAACAGAAAGACTAATATTAGCGTAGATGCCATTCTTCTTCTGATGTAACGAGTACATCAGGTGTTATAGGAAGTGTTCCCGGTTCCGGCTGACCTAATTTATGCAGCCTAATAATCCTTTAACGGATTTGGAAATATAAATTGGTAATGTGTTATGTGTATGCCAGGTTAAAGAGATGCGTTTTTAGTCTAGATTTAAACTGACAGAGTGTGTCTGCTTCCCGAACAATGCTAGGAAGATTGTTCCAGAGTTTAGGTGCCAAATAGGAGAAGGATCTACCACCTGCAGTTGATTTTGATATTCTAGGTATTATCAGCTGGCCTGAATTCTGAGATCGCAATAGACGTGAAGGACTATAATGAATTAGGAGCTCGCTCAGGTACTGGGGAGCTAAACCATTTAGTGCTTTGTAAGTAATTAGCAAGATTTTAAAATCTATACGATGTTTAACAGGAAGCCAATGCAGTGTTGACAGAACTGGGCTAATATGGTCATACTTCCTGGTTCTAGTAAGAACTCTAGCTGCTGCATTTTGTACGAGCTGTAGTTTATTTATCAGGCGAGCAGAACAACCACCCAGTAGAGCGTTACAGTAATCTAGCCTTGAGGTCATGAACGCATGAACTAACTGTTCTGCATTTTTCATTGAGAGCATATGTCGTAGTTTAGATATATTTTTAAGATGGAAGAATGCGGTTTTACAGATGCTAGTAACATGGCCTTCAAATGAAAGATTGGTATCAAAGAGCACACCTAGGTTCCTAACTGACGACGAAGACTTAACAGAGCAGCCATCAAGTGTTAGACAATATTCTAGGTTATTACGTGAAGAAGTTTTTGGTCCAAAAATTAGAATCTCTGTTTTTTCTGAATTTAGTAGTAGGAAATTACTGGTCATCCAATTTTTTATATCAGCTATGCACTCCGTTAATTTTGTGAATTGGTAAGTTTCGTCAGGGCGCGAAGAAATATAGAGCTGAGTATCATCAGCGTAACAGTGAAAACTAACGCCATGCTTCCTAATGATATCTCCCAAGGGTAGCATGTACAGAGTGAACAGTAACGGTCCTAGTACTGAGCCTTGTGGTACTCCATATTGAACTTGTGATCGATATGACATGTCTTCGTTTACTACTACAAACTGATAACGGTCAGATAAGTATGATTTGAACCATGACAATGCAATTCCACTAATGCCAACATAATTTTCGAGTCTATTTAAAAGAATATTGTGATCAATAGTGTCAAATGCTGCACTAAGATCCAGTAACACTAATAGAGAGATACAACCACGATCTGATGATAAGAGCAAATCATTAGTAACTCTAATGAGAGCAGTCTCAGTACTATGGTACGGTCTAAATCCTGACTGGAAATCCTCACAGATACCATTTCTTTCTAAAAAGGAACATAGCTGTGATGATACTGCCTTTTCTAGTATTTTTGACAGAAAAGTGAGATTTGAGATCGGCCTGTAATTGACTAATTCTCTAGGATCAAGTTGTGGTTTTTTAATAAGAGGTTTAATAATAGCCAGCTTAAAAGTTTTTGGTACGTATCCTAATGATAAAGATGAGTTGACGATATTGAGAAGAGGGTCTATGACCTCTGGAAGCATTTCTTTCAATAGCTTAGTCGGTATAGGGTCTAACATACATGTTGTTGATTTTGATGATTTAACAAGTTTAGACAATTCTTCCTCTCCTAAAGCAGTAAATGAATTGAATTTTTCCTCAGGGACACTACAATGCACTATCTGACACGATACTGTAGTAGACGGTTGCATGGTTATTATTTTTTCTCTAATATTATCAATCTTGCAAGTAAAGAAGTTCATAAAGTCATTACTGCTGTGCTCTTTGGAAACATCAGAAGTTGAAGCTTTATTTCTTGTTAATTTAGCCACTGTATCAAATAAATACCTAGGGTTGTGTTTATTTTCTTCTAAGAGTTTTGAAAAATAGGCAGATCTAGCAGATTTTAAGGCCTTTCTGTACTCAATCATTCTCTCTCTCCACGAAATACGAAATACTTCTAGTTTTGATTTCTTCCAGCTGCGCTCCATTTTTCTGGCTGCTAACTTTAGGGCCCGAGTGTGGTCATTGTACCATGGCATTGGATTAATTTCCTTAATCTTTTTTAAACGCAAAGGAGCAACTGAGTCTAATGTGCTGGAAAAGACAGAGGCAATAGTTTCTGTTGCAACATCGAGGTCTTCTAAGCTGTCTGGTATGCTAAGGCGATGAAAATGATCAGGAAGATTATTTATAAAGCAATCTTTAGTGGTAGAAGTGATGGTTCTACCATATTTATGGCATGGAGGCAGTTTAGCCGCCTTGACTAAATGTAGTATACACGAGACTAGATAATGATCTGAGATGTCGTCACTCTGCTGCAGAATTTCAACAGCATCAATATCGATTCCATGTGACAATATTAGATCTAAAGTATGATTATGACAATGAGTGGGTCCTGACACATGTTGTCTAACACCAATAGAGTTTAGAATATCTACAAATGCCAATCCTAATGCGTCTTTTTTATTATCTACATGAATATTAAAATCACCAACAACAAGGACTTTACCTGCAGCTAGTACTAACTCTGATAGAAAGTCAGCAAATTCTTTGATAAAGTCTGTATTGTGTCCTGGTGGCCTGTATACAGTAGCCAGCACAAATGTCAACTTACATAATGTTACGTAAAGTACCATAGTTTCGAAGGAATTATATTTGAAAGACTTCTGACTAATACTGTAAATATTACTATAGATTACAGCAACACCTCCCCCTTTGCCTTTCTGACGGGCATTGTGTCGATAATCATAACCTTGAGGACTAGACTCATTTAAAGTAATGTAATCGTCCGGTTTTAGCCAAGTTTCTGTCAAACACAGCACATCTAGATTATTATCTTTGATAATATCATTAACAATAAGTGATTTTGAAGAAAGGGATCTAATATTTAACAACCCGAGTTTTATCATTTGTTTAGCATTATTATCTCTATTTTTTATTTGTTGAACATCAATTAAATTTTTACCATTAAATGGGTTTGGAAGTTTTTTGTTTTTACTAATTCGGGGTACAGACACAGTCTCTATTTGAAAATATCTAGGTGTAAGAGTTTCTATGTGTTGAGAGTTATCTGAATTTTCTGACTTCTGTAACGTGAGGCAGCTAGCAGACGGTCGGTTTAGCCAGTTTGTCTGCTGCTTTCTGACCTGGGCCCCAGTTTGTCATGTTTCAGTTCTAAGACTATGTGCCATATTACTAGAGAGAAGAGCAGCACCATCCCGGGAGGGATGAATACCATCTCTTTTTAACAGGTCAGGTCTGCCCCAAAAACTTTTCCAATTATCTATGAAACCTATATTATTTTGCGGACACCACTTAGACAGCCAGCCATTGAGTGATGATAATCTGCTAACTATCTCATCACTCCGACGAACAGGAAGGGGGCCAGAGCAAATTACTTCTCCTGACATTGTACTTGCGAGTTCACACACCTCTTTAATGTTAATTTTAGTGATCTCCGACTGGCGAAGTCGAACATCATTAGTGCCGACGTGAATAATAATCTTAGAGTATTTACGATTAGCATTAGCCAGCACTTTTAAATTTGCTTTGATGTCAGGTGCTCTGGCTCCCGGCAAACATGTGACTATGGTGGCTGGTGTCTCTATTTTCACGTTCCGTGTAATAGAATCGCCAATAACTAGGGCACTTTCAACAGGATTCTCAGTGGGTGTATCACTGAGTGGGGAGAACCTGTTTGATGTTCTTATTGGAACGGAAGAGTGGTGTTTTTCGCGGCTAGGCCGCCTCACCGTTACCCAAGTGCCCTGCTGCACGGGCTCTACAGCCGGAACCAAACAATGTACAGAGTTCACTAAGCTAGTCGCATCCAAAACAGTATCTGAAGCCCTTGCATTCTTACTATCCTCGATTAAAGTTTGGATGCGTGTCTCTAATTCTGAGATTCTCTCTGTCAGCCTGACTATTTCCCTACATTTATGACATGTAAATCCCTCATCACTGACAGAGAGAGCTATGGTAAACATGTGGCAAATGGAACAGGTAGCAATGCTGGGAGAGGATGACATGACTCACCGTGTTTGTAGACTGATCCGACTTACCACAGCTGTTTGAAGAACGCGTTGAAAAAGGAGCGCGCGAGCGACTGTTAACAAGTTGACAAGCTAGCGCTGCAAATGCAAAATCAAAACATCCAGTCTTTGAAAACGTTTTATTGTTGGTTATGCAAACGTTAAGGCTGTGTGTCCACCAAAGCGTTTTTAGCCAGCTGAACAACAAGCAGAATGTGGCGGTTGGTTGGTGTTGTATTTGTCCCACCCCTCCTCCACTGTGATTGGACGACTGGGTACAAAGTGACAGTGATGAGCACTGCGTTTTACCCAAAGTTGAACATTTTTCAACTCGAGGTGACCAATAAAAAAAACACAGAGCGCTCATCACTTCAGTGTGAAATAAACGCTCAGCGCATCGTTACGCTCCTGCCGTCTTAAAAACGTGGCACTCCTATTAAAAACAATTGGAAAAATACACTAGCAGCGGGGAAAAAACTCTTTGATGGACACGTGACACGACACACGACATGAGGAAACATTCCATTTTGTCATTTGGGAACATGATAGTAACTTTACTTTTGAATGTTTTCTGAACATTCTGGAACTAGTAACATTTAAAAAATGTTAGACAAACGTCCAACTAAAACGTTTCAGAAAAAAAAAATCCATGAATGATGTATAAATAACGTTATTCTGCTAACGTTTTGAGAACAGTGCCAGATAACTTTGAAAAAAATGTTCTATTAATATTACTGGAAGAACATTTGTTCATAACTTTGAGAGAACCTTGACAGAACTTTATGAGAACATTTCCTGTTAGATGGGTCAAAACGGAAAGGCCATTTTCAAATGTTTCTGGATGCAGACGTAGCCTAAATGCGATGCTCCTTACAAAATGATCTTGTTTTGTTATGGGACGCTGCCACCAGCCAGCATTCCCATAGAGTTGAAATGAAGTTCTTCCCCCTGCAGGTCTGGACTGCCGTGCGTCCTCTGAGCCCCTGCGGTCCTCGTCTCCATCTATCTCAGTACGCGCACCTCTCGCTTCATTAAATACGCACAGGGCATCGACACATGCGCCCACCATCCATCAAACCGCGTTCTGTTTATTTTCAGAGCTAAGAAAGACCTATTTAACGGTGAGCAGGTTGCATCAGTGCGTGTGTGTGTGTGATTCACCTGTCAGAATGTCCCGTCAGGAGATTTCTGCTCTCGCTGCACCTGAACTGAAAGGCACATTGATGGCGCTGCGGACAGAAATAACTGCTGATGTCATGTGTTATGGGATGGAGAAACTGTGAGAGTGAGAAACATACGGACATTATTCAAACCTTGGCAGCACGAGCACAGCTCAGGTATTAGTCTGATACCGACATTGGCTATCGGTGTAAAGTCCAGTCAACATTTCAGCCAGGAATCGCCCACTTAGACAGAAAGAGACCATCTGACTGACATGTGAAGTTACCAATCATGGTGTATTTTTGATGTGAAAGCTTGCAGAGGACATTAATTGATAAATTATTCACTTGTTATTTAAATAATTGTTCGGATATAAGTCTAATTTATTTATTATAGCTATATTCATTTATTATAGCTTGTCAAATTTCCCCCTATTTGGGTGTGAGCAAAAACACGCCATTTTGTGTGTGTCCCTTTTAATGCAAGTAAGCTGCTGCTCCCAGCCCCCTTTCCAGAAGAGGGCGGAGCTTTAACAGCTCACGCTTCGGTTGCTCAACAACAACAAAGCTGGAGAATCTCATGCAGCCAAAATGACGATTGTCAGTAACAGTGTTCAGCTTTACATTGTTCAAACCTGAGTCGCACACTGATGGAGAGACTCAGGAAGAAGTTACAACTTTTAGAATAAAACTGGACGTTTCTGAATGGTTAGTGGATAAATTTATGTAGTTGTTGTGGAGTTGATTCAACTTTTCGACTAGCATGTGCCGTCATGTTAATCTTTTGTGCAAATCCAGCGTTGAATTGACTCTCGTTTGTGAAGCAGTCCGTTGTAAAATGACAGCATGATAACAACACTCTACTACAACAACTCTTCCTCTTCTCTAAAGCAGCCCAACATGGCCTCACCCCCTTTGTTGCGTGTTCCAGCGGGCAGGGTTTATGTAAATTTTGGGGTTTGTGACATCACAAATCTGGGAAGAAGCTCGTTGTAGTCCCTACCATTCCTTGAAAAGCGATTTCTGTAAACTTTGCAGATGTTGTTATGCTCAAACAGCAACATTACACACTAAATAAAGTTAAAAAAGTGAAATCATAATCAAGGACCCCTTTAATACTAGAACAGCAGAAACAGTTTACGCTCATAGTACTGCGCTATTTGTACACATGAGAAAGCAACACACCGTAGATGTTAAACATGCTGTTTTCTCTTTCTAATAATGGCCTGTGAAACAGCCTTTAAACACTGTAATGCCTCCGCAGCATGTATGGATTTAAAGTGTGATTTGGTTAATTAGCTTGTTTTGACAGTGTGTGTTTAAATGAGAGTTTATAGGGATCGGTGTGTGAGAACGCTGCTGTCGGAGAGCCTCATTGGAACACAAGAAGACGGGCCTCTTAAATGCCTTGGATGGTTTTATTTTATAGCAAAACCCCAAACATTCCCCGGTGGTTTAAGGTGCCGATCGGATAGAGTTGTTTTCACTGGCAGTATTCAGGTCCGTCTTTTAATGTAAGTCTGTGGGATTTTTGTTTCAATTACATTGTCTACACTAGAAAAAAGGTTCAGTGGGGTTCTATATAGAACTCTAGGGTTCTTGACTCAATTTTAAACAGCCATTTATGCCAAAAAGTTTCTATATAAGGAGAAATGTCTTAAATGATTGCATAATACTTTCATGTTAAATGTATTATTTCAATTTTTCTAGTGATAAACTATGTTTATGAGCTGTTTAATTCATAAAATGTAATTGAAATTAAAAATGAATTAAAACAAAAACAATAAATTAAAACTAAATTCATAAAATGTTCCCATGATCGGAGCCTCTAAAAGGTTCTAAATCTGATGCGTCTGACAGAACCCTTTAAGGTTCCATATTGAAGCTTTTCTTTTAAGACTGACAATGTGAAAACTGTCAGATTGTTTAGTAAAGTAACAGCACACAAAACACAATTTGAGGAATCATTCACTCCAACCTAATTAGTAAGTATGAGCTCTAATAATAGTGATGCCTTAGTTAATTAAAATAAAGAAAACCATAAAATTGCACTGAATTACCGATCAATTAGTGAGTATATCAGGGTTATGGATGTATTTTAACTGGCTGTCAAGCGATTAACATTTTTAATCTAATTAATTATATGATGTCCAGATTAATTAATCGCAATTAATCACACATCAAATTTGACTGAGAAATTACCCCCAAAAGATAATTTAAAGTCATTATTGTCATAAATGAGAAAAGCATTAAAAAGACATTACAAAAATAGCTTTAGAAAGAAATATTTTATTTGATTCAGCATAGAATTTATTATACAACTTTTAGGCTACAAGGGCCATGTTTCTTTTTCAGAAGCAGCATCTGAATTGGTATTTGGTTACCAACATTCTTCAAAATATCTTTTTTATGTTAAGCAAAAGAAAGAAAGTCATACAAGTTTGAAATGACATGAGGGTAAGTGAATGTAAATAAACAGAATTTTCATTTTTGGGCAAACTATCCCCAAATTATGAAATAATTTTTTTAATGAAATGATACTCTAAATAAGAAACTATAACTGCCAATATTTGACAGCCCTAATTTTAACCCTTGCATTATGCTATAATTATGGGTATGATCGTTATAGTCTGGGTTAAATTTTTGGTGAATTATATTCACTATGAAAAACAAAAGAAAAATCAGGTAAAAACAGTAAACCTTTAACATTAATACTCCTCACACATTACAAAAAAACAAAAAACAAAAAAAACAAAACTATATTTAACAACTATTTTTGTAAACGTGTTTTTCACAAAATTATTATTATGAATTATGTATAATAATAATAATAATAATAATATAATAATTATAAAGTCAGAATTGTGAGTCATAAATTCACAATTGTGTGTTATAAAGTCAGAATTGCGTGATATAAAGTCAGAATTGTGATATAAAGTCAGAATTGTGAGTTATAAATTCGCAATTGTGTGTTAAAAAGTCAGAATTGTGATACAAAATCAGAATTGCGAGTTCTAAAGTCTGAATTGCGAGTTATAAAGTCAGAATTGCGAGTTATAAATTCGCAATTGTGTTATAAAGTCACAATTGCCTGATATAAAGTCAGAATTGTGAGTTATAAATTCACAATTGCGAGTTATAAAGTCAGAATTGTGAGATATAAACTCGCAATTCTGAGAAAAAATCACCTTTTTCCCCTCAGAATTGGTCTTTATAACTTGCTATTGTAAGTTTATATCACACAATTCTGAAAAAAGAAGTCAGAATTGCGAGATAAAAAGTCAGAATTGCAAGTTTGTCGCGCAATTCTGACTTTATTTCTCGCAATTGTAAGTTTATATCTCTCAATTCTGACTTTATAACTCGCAATTCTTATGTTATAACACGCTATTCTGACTTTATATCTCGCAATTGTGAGAAAAGAAGTCAGAATTGCGAGATAAACTCACAATTGTAAGAAAAAAGACGCAATTTTCTTTTTTATTTAGTTGCGGAAACAAGCTTCCATAGGCCTCTAATTAGTGGTGCATGCTAAATGAAAAGCATCTCTATTACTATTATTATAGTAATAGTAATACTACTATTATACTACTACTTGGGGTTAGTGATGACATGAATGATTCCTTATAAATCATGAGGAGAGCTGTGCTGTTATTTTGTTCTGTTGTAAATGATCACCTTTTTCACCTGCTGGACCAGGTGAAAAAATCCCACACTGAAGGACGAATCCGAGTCACATCTACAGACTAGAAGATCTTTGACAACCTAGGAACCACATAGCAATGCTATAGCATTGTGGCGGCAAGTTTTGCATGTGTGTGTTTGTGTCCTTAACAGGCAGAGAGGATTGTGGGAACAGAACTGACAGTGAAGCCACAGACAGACGTGATCTTTCATCTGTGAAATGTGTCTGTAGTAGTACAGAATCAAAGGTATTATTTACTTACTTACACTCTTAAAAATAAAGGTTCTTTATTGGTTCCATAAAGATTTTTTGACATCAGTGGAATCTTTCCATTCCACAAAAGGTTCTTTTAAGAACTGAAAGGTTCTGAGGGGAACTAAAAATGGTTCTTTAATGACATTGCTTTGAAAAAAACCCATTAATTGTAAGAGTGTATGTTTTGATGCACTTTTGATGCATTCAGTGTTTTGAGCCATTTTTTAAGATTACTTTGGTACTTGCATGCCTTGTATTTCTATCTAAATAAGAGTGTTCTGGTAGCCTTGTATAAGGTTTCTGCCATTTAAAGGAGTCTGGTGTGTTTCATGACATGAGAAAACCCATCATGACCCTCTTGCCATAAGCAACAGTAGAAAAGACAAAACCATTAGTCGAAATCGTTCAAATGAAAACATCTCGGTGCCGGCGTAAGCTCTGATAGCTCTGACTATGACAGGTAAATGCGTCACCGTTTATGTATTTTGACACTGATAAAACTCCAGGAGAGAATCAAGGGAATCGTATGTGACAGACAGTGAGGTTAACCAAAGCCAAATGCTGATCTTTTGCCACTTCGCAAAATGTTTTTAGGTTTTTAAGTGAGCAAGCCCTGTGTTGAAGTGAGCTGGTCATGAAAAGGATTTTGAATTTCAGCTGTAACTCGACATGAAGTGGCATTTGCAGCCTGTTTTACTTCTGTTATGTATTTATGATAGAAATAAGATATTCAAAATGTGCACTTAAGGAAAGATTATTAAGACAAACATCTTGTTTTCTTTAAGAGAAAAAAAAAAAATCACGCTCTGGTAAAATGGTTTAGAATAAAACGAGGAACATGCACTCATCTGTTTTGAGTTACAGCTGCACTTCTCCAAGCGTGCTTTGAGACGTCTTTTATGTTGTGACAATGCCCAGTCAGTCTAAAAATACACCTGTGACTTGTGTCCCAGACTCTCTTCGTGCAGAAGTAACCGAGTTGAAGTGTGAATTAGCTCATTCAGACAGAAACAGAGATGCATTTATCTCTCCGCCTGCTTTATGGCCAGTGGAATGGCAGGTCACTTCTTCCATTAAACGATTCTCGAAGAACGAGCGTTTGACAGTTTCTCTGGGTTTCCACGGCGCTGGCTTGGTGGGAGATGTTCATTTTGGATTCATTTGGACAGAGTGTTTTATGGCTTTATTCCCCACGGCCTGAGAGCACACTTGCATGTTTGTGCTTCTTGAAGTTGTAAATAGATAGATCGTATGTAGTGATTTAGTAGCTGCTTTAATTCAAAGAGACTTTCAGAACATTTTTGTTTCAGATTCAGTCCTGCTGGAGTATCCTAAGGATAACAGCTCTGCTGAAGGACATAAGAGTGATAGTTCATGGTTTGCTATAAAGGGCTCACCACCAGACAGACAGACAGACAGACAGATAGATAGATAGATAGATAGATAGATAGACAGATAGACAGATATATAGAGACCCTTTTGTGCAGTGGAAATATTTCATGGATATTAAATGTTTTTCATGGAACCATCAAGTGTGTCATTTTTCTTTTAAAACATGTTTTATTTATTTATTTATTTAAATAATAATTATATTATTATTATTATGTATTACATGTATTCGTCCCAAACCATCACGGTTCAGTTCATACAGTCAGGCGACGAATACAGTCAGTCACAGGCGATTCACACTCCAGTCCACAAGGGGGCGCGCACGGTAATGTAATGCTGTTTGCTAAACGCCACAACAGGAAAAAGTGCAGAAGAAGAAGAGACGATCTAGATATGCATGTAATCTCTCAATCAGTGGGCTGTTTCTCAATATGCGTTCTAGGGCTGCAACAAAGGATTATTTTGATAATCGATTAATCTAACGATTATTAGAACGATTAATCAACTAATCATCGATTATTACACTGATTAATCAGTAGGCTTGTTTGATTATTCCACTTTAGCAATTAGTTAAAATATTGAGTTATACTGTACTTTAACTAGTAAATAACACAAGGAAATCACTTCAGCTTCTGAAAGTGTATTTTTAATGATTTTCAAGCCAACTGAATAGACCAATCTCCTTCAGGTTTTCTTTCCTCCTCAGAAGTCATCAATAGTCCAACTATTACAATGACTGGTACTGTGGTTTTAAGTCTGGGAATTGTAATAATAACTTTTTAATAACAGTAAAAATATGAATATGTAATATTGTGCTTTTTTTTTTAAATCGTAGTGTGTGTGTATATATATATATATATATATATATATATACACTAACTATCGAGTTTATGGTCATTGAATGGCTTTCCTGAGGTAATGTAACATTTTCATATTTGTTTGCAAGCTGTTTTATTGACTTCTGTCTGCGGTTAAAACTCTGATTAAGTGATTACATTAGAGATGGATTCATTTCAGTAAGTTGTACTGTATCTTTCAACATACTTTTTGATGTTCATTCATGTTTATTTCGTGCTGTAATAGCAGAGAGGAAGAGCTAATAGGTTCACGTGCCACTTGTCCCGAGGCGCTACAGCGATCTGTCACACCACGTTAAAGAGCGCCAAAACCACATGAATTGTTTGAATCCCCTAGTAAAATTGACAGAATTTAAAAACTGAGACTTTGTTTTATATCAAAAGTAACCTGATCTGTCTTATCTGTCGGTGCATTGTCTGGGTCTTCTTTGCTCTATATATCTTTCACTGCATGAGAAAATGGACGTGTGGCGTGAGAGCAGTGAGTTTGAATGAGAGTTGGTGGCCCTGCATGACAGCATTTTTTTTGTAGTTATGCTAAACTTTATGTTTGTTGTGTTTATGCTATGTTACTCTCCCACATTTTACGGGTTCGACTTCGTTTGTACTATGAACTCCGAAGTGCTGTGTCTTCTTCTATTGGATTGGATCCGGGAGGGCTGCATTACATTATTGCACTACAGCGCCCCACTGGTCAAACCGCGTTATTGCAGGCCCTTCAAATAGGTTGTATAAGATCAAAAGACTATACGACAACAAAAATATTTGTTGACAATTTTTTATTGTCGACGTTGCCGATAATGTCAACTAATCGTTTCAGCCCTAATGCGTTCTTCAATGATCTTGCGTCTTTGTGTTCTTGAGAGAATCAAACCGTTAAAAATCCCAGAAGACGCTGTAGGCGGTCGACGTACGGAAGCCTGCAAGCTTTAAAGTTCTCATTTTCACTTACGAGATTTCCGCTACAAGCTCGCAAATGTCGTGGTAAACATTTTTCGGTTTGTCCGTTTGTTTGTTTTGCTTAATTTTAATAAAGTGATAACCTGAGGAAAGCCTGCCGTATTTTTATTGACATATAAAAAATAATCTTAACATTGACAAAGCATAGGTAACACAAAGGCTACTCATTTTAAAATGAGTACTACTCATTGTAAAATAAAAATATATAAAATTTTATGAAAATGTCTATAATAATATGATAGAAGTCTTTTAATAGGTTATGACATTTGTTTGTGATGTTATGCTGCTTTTGTTGTGCATTAGCCGCTACTTATAATATGCTGAGACGATCAAGATCACAGCTTATCTCAATTTTCACAAGGATGCGTTCTGTGTCCTCGCGTCCTTCCGAGTTCGTTCTTTCAAGGTCGCCTGGCAAGACCGGACTCCACGAGAACGCAAGTCCATTCTCTGCGTTCTTGGAATTGAGAAACAGCCAGTGTTTCAACCACGGAAAGACATCAATAAAACAGCTTGAGAATAATATCTCACGTAGCATTACATTTACCTCAGGCAAGTCATTCAGTGTCCACAGCATGTTAGTTCACTAGAGAAATGAACTCTAGAGGGGAGCAGTTCACTGAATATATGCACTATATTAGCTTATATATTCATTATATTTACTTTACCTTTTAGTAATATCTTAATTATTTAATATATGTTTAAATAAATTTGTCATGAAAACAAGTTATGACAGTAACTGTAAATGATTATATTTCACAAATGAATTGGAGTAATAATTTTATAATTAAATTTAGAAGTTAATGCAAAACCTGCCTTGTGTGCAATTTACATGTTTTTTATTTTTTATTTTTTTATTTGACTGTTTTGATGTATTTGATTATTATCTAAAAATAAATAGCAACTGAATTTAATAGTTTGGTCTCTGTTGTTAATTGTAACCTTTAATATTATAGTAATGTGTAAGAAAGGTCTCCCTGTATATAGCTTACAGCATTAGCTGAGAGAGATTTTTTATCTTTAAGAAAATGTTAATTGTAATTAAATTTATTTAAAGAGACACAATTTGTTCAATAAACCACTTTTAATTAAAAAAAAAGAAGAAGAAAAAAAAAAAAATTTTATGTTTAGTATTCTCCCCCGCTGCACCAGAACCTGTACCGAACCGTGACTTCAATACCGAGGTACATACCGAACCGTCATGTTTGTGTACCGTTACAAACGGACGGACGGACGGACAGACAGACAGACAGACAGACAGACAGACAGACAGACAGACAGATAGATAGATAGATAGATAGATAGATAGATAACCATTTGTGCAATGGAAAGATTTCATGGATGTTAAAAGTTTTTCATGGAACCATCAAGTGTGTCATTTTTCTTTTAAAACATGTTTTGTTTATTTCATCACTGTGACGTTTAGAAGTCATGCCAATAAATTATTTTTAATTATTATTATTATTATTATTGTCGTTGTTGTTGTTAATCACTTTATTTTAATTTAATTGTATTTTTTTATGATGATGGTGAAATGTTGTTGTTGTTGTTATTATTCTTGTTTTCCTTTTTCTTTTCTCGTCACTGCAATATTTAACAATTATGTATTTATAACAATAATGCCAGTAAAGTCTACCTTTAAATACAAAATTGGAATAGATAAATTCTCCCCAAAGAGGCCGACAGGGAGCGTCGCTTCTTCAAACCCCTGAACGCCTCCAGCCACGCCTCCCTCTTTCTCCCTCTCTGAGCTCTGAGAGGAGGTGTCGGGGAATCTCCTGCAAACAAACTAGCGTTCAGAAAAAAAAAAAAAAAACTGAGCCGATGTATTACATCACAGGACCGCGCGTGTATATATCAGAGGCGCGCGCGTGAGAGAGAGGCATTCCCAGAGGTTTGGCTCGCGGCGAGAAGGACACACAGATGCGTCGCGCGCGGGACTTTCAAGCGTGATGCTGCGCGCGATTCGGATGCATTTAACAGCCTTGGTGAAAAGCAGCAGCTCTGGGCAAGACGTGGAGACCTGAGACGCCGAGTTTTGACGCACATGTGAAATATAAGCGATATGGACGGTGTCTGAGCGCTCGAAACTCTCACGCACTTCGGATTTGCTTTGGTTCTCATTTCTGTCTGGAGGTTTTCACTTTGAGTGCCGTTCGAACACTTTCCCGCATCATCATGGATCTCCAGCAGTGTTTGTTGTCCGTGTACCTGCTGCTGGTGTCTTTCGCTCAGTGTCAGCACTATTACCTCCTCAGACCCATCCCGAGTGACACTTTACCCCTGCTGGAGCTGAAGGAGGACCCCGACCCCATCTACGACCCGCGGGAGAAGGATCTAAACGAGACCGAGCTGAGAAGCGTGCTCGGAGACTTTGACAGCCGCTTCCTCTCCATCAGCCCTCCTCAGGACCGCTACACGGGCAACGAGGACCTGGACGAGCTGGACATTCAGCAGAACCCCGCCGGACTGATGCCCAAAGACATCAAGAACCTGGACTTTGACGTGCAGTGGGGCAAAAAGCGCAAAGCCAGTAAGAAGCTGAAGCGCAGGCTGCAGATGTGGCTGTGGTCCTACTCCTTCTGCCCGGTGCTGTACGCGTGGAACGACCTGGGCTCGCGCTTCTGGCCGCGGTTCGTCCGCGCGGGGAGCTGCTACAGCAAGCGCTCGTGTTCGGTTCCCGAGGGGATGGTGTGCAAACCGGCCAAATCCACGCACATCACGCTCCTGCGGTGGAGATGCGTTCAGAGGAGAGGCGCGCTCAAGTGCGCGTGGATACCGGTGCAGTATCCCATCATAACTGAGTGCAAATGCTCGTGCGCCAACTGACCCGTCGCTAATGGACATCATTCATAAAGACTTTGATCTGATGTATGTATGTTTCTGGACTCTCATCTGAAACATATTTATGGACATAAGCTGAGCTGATACATATTGCTGGACTTAAATTATGGAAAACTGCTCTGATAATTATTAATGTACAAAATTTAATCTGATGTTTTTCTGGATTTCAGTTTTAAAAACTCTGCTCTGATACATATTTCTTGAGAAACAAACCATTATAGAAAATCGAATCTGATTCATATTTCGGGACTTAAGTTATGAAAAAATGCTTTATTTTGTATTTTGGTAACACTTTATATTAACTTTAAGTCATTAACGAACAAAATGTTGAACTGATCGAAGTCATATATATATATATATATATATATATATATATATATATTAGTGTTGCATAAGTATATGGTAACATTTGAGCAATTGTTTGAATGTAAACTGGAGAAAAAGAATTGTTGGTTTAACTTAAAAAAGTAAGTTACCTGGTTGCCTTAAAATTTTGAGTTCATTGGAATTAAAAATTTGAGTTAATACAATGAAGGCAATTGGTTTCATCAACAGAAACTCAAAATATTATGTTATCTGATCCACATTAATTATTGAAGTTCATTTGACAAAAGAAAAAAAAATGTTATGATAACAAATCATGAAAATAATATTTTACAGTGTACTAGTTGACAGTTTGTTTATGCGTTGTGTAATATAATACTGTCTGTTAATGTAAGTTATTATAAAGTGCTCCCTTTTATTTTTTTATGCACTATCATGTGTATGAATGTATTGTATGTATATGTCGTGCCATCATGTAATGATCTAGCTACTTGTAAAAAGCCAGTATTATGTGTATTATCCAGAGTCTACTGTATTTGTGGAAAATATTGGTTAACGTTGTATTTATATTGCAGAGAACAGCCGTGGAGCCGTTCGAGATGTTTTATAAGGTTTTCCACACCGATGTGATGACCTCAAAATTTATTATGGATTTTTTTAACGTCTCGCAGCTGTGACAGCTGCTTTCTGACAGTGATTTATCCTGTAAATTAAGATTAAGAACTGTTATTTATTCTTTATATTCAGATAATAAAATATCAGTGAAAACCCACTACAAAAACGGCACATCTGAGCTTTTGTTTCAAAAGTCTTTGTTTCTTTTCATGACGCCTGTGAAGAAACTTCAAAGAGATTCTCCTAATTTACCATGAAATATTCTCACCTGGCTTAAGGGCCTCGTAACCAGGCAACCGCCGGTGATGCTCTCAGGGGCCCATGTTGGGGTTTGCTCACACTTTATATTAATTTTTATTACATCATATAATAATTACCAGACCACTACAATTCAAATGCATATAAATTGAAACCTATATATATATATATATATATATATACAGACACACATACATATGGGCCATTCTACAGAATTGGTGCAAACTGCTGTCCCACAACCAAAAAAAAAAAAAAAAACATTTAAAAAGCATTTAACATTAAAATTTTAGATGTTTACTAAGATCCTTCTGTTATCTATTGAATCCCACAATAAAATGTAAAATATCAGTAAGCTTAATATATATATAAAATCATCATTTATTGGGTACTTTCAATTAGGAGGTGGCTGTCCTGAGCCCATTTCAGCTTGTGAAAATGATATTGAAATCATTTTTGCTATTTTTTTCCATTGTTTTTTTTAAATATATTTTTTTATTTTTAAAAAGTTAGTTAAAAAAAATATTTATTTTATATTTTATTTTTAAATCATGAAACTTCATGTAATACAATGTGTCCCGCATTTTCATGTCACTACCGAAACAGTGGATGTTTTAGTCCATTGTCTGAGACTGATTTTAACCACACTTCTACAGTTTTGATCAGGAAATATTCCTGTGTCCCTCCTTCTCACAGCCTCTTTCATAATAGATGGGTACCTTCATTTTGAGTTAAATGTGTTTAAAAGTCTGAAAATCTGTGTGTAACTTTAAGGAACGTCACTACTAAACACCTTTTTTTCTGCAATTAAGCAAAGAGTGTTATTCCATGAAATTTAGTTAATATGTGTGTACAGCTGTTCAGACCTGTGCTAGCTAACCATGTGCTGATTAGCATCTTTGAGCTAGGCTCAGAAGTATCTAAAATTGTCACTACCAAAACAGTGACGACCGAAACGTGGTGAAGTTTCGCTTGTGACGTTATTGTTTTTTGAGTGTTATCCGATAAAATGTAGGGTTTTTTTTTTTTTTCTGTGTACAACTGTTCAGAACTGTGCTAGCTAACCATGTGCTGATTAGCATCTTTGAGCTAGGCTTAAAAGTATCTAAAATTGTCGCTACCGAAACAGTCACGGCTGAAACATGAGGTGACGTTTCGGTTGTGACATCATAGTTTTTTGGGTGTTATTTGATCAAATTTAGTTTTTATGTGTGTACAACTGTTCAAAACTCTGCCAGCTAACCATGTACTGATTAGCATCTTTGAGATAGGCTCAAAAGTATCTAAAAATGTCACTACCGAAACAGTCACAACCGAAACATGGTGAAGTTTCGCTTGACGTTATTGTTCTTTGGGTGTTATTTGATACAATTTAGTTTTTTTCTGTGTACAACTGTTCAGAACTGTGCTAGCTAACCATGTGTTGATTATCATCTTTGAGCTAGGCTCAAAAGTATCTAAAATTGTCACTACCGAAACAGTCACAGCTGAAACGTGGTGATGTTTCGGTTGTGACATCATTGTTTTTTGGGTGTTATTTGATCAAATTTAGTTTGTGTGTGTGTACAACTGTTCAGAACTGTGTTAGTTAACCGTGTGCTGATTAGCATCTTTGAGCTAGGCTCAAAAGTATCTAAAATTGTCACTACCGAAACAGTCATGACCGAAACATGTCATTAATGTTTTGGTAGTGACAAAAGGGAACACATAATCATTTAATTGGGGGAAATCAAATTTTTTTTAGTATAGCTATGTAAATCATTATTATTTTAATATGTTTTAGTATTCTAGTTAAAATTCAGTACTGTGATGTGGTGGCTATCAACACATTACTGTCACTACCGAAAATGTGCAGTCACAATCGAAAAAAGGGATGTTTTGTCAAAGTATATTGAATTTTCAGTTAAGATGTTATGATAGTGTTTGGTTCAATGTATATTCAAACTAATAAATCCTTAACTTTGAAATCAGTATGATAAACTTTATGCCTTTTACGATTGGATTCAAAATACAACAAATCTCATAAATTACACTTGAAATAATGTTAAAATTGTAATTGTTATTGATTTACCTGTGAAAACCTTTACCTTTTAAATTTGATGTAATTAGATGTAAAATTAGAGGTAGATGTAAACAAAATCTTAATAGGTCAATGTAACCCTTCTTATTAAATTATTTATTATTGTGTTTCGGTAGTGACAAATTTGGGGAGAGGAAAAATATTCCAAAACTTTCTAAAAATACATAATAATAATTAACTGTACAATTACTAGAAATGTGTACCTTGGATATTATACAGTTTGCATACAATGCAATTCTGTAGAATGGCCCATATATATATAATTTGTTTCAGTCTCATACATTTTAACATCACATCATCATCATCATCATCACATTTAAACTGTTGATCTGTCAAGGATGTTTGCTAATGACTTATTAATGGAAGTCATAATGAAGATTTGACTTGATTATGTGATGCACGTTTCAGCAGACGGACCTTCTAAAGTAGATTAACTGCATTTTACGCATCAATTAATTCAAACAATTCTTAACATTCACAGCCAGTGGTAATTTGCTTATTTCATCTCGTTAAAGCCTCTGTGGATCTGTTTGCTGCCAGCTAACTGGGTTAAGGGTTACAACAAACATGTAATGTACCTAATGGAGCGAGCGTCTAAACTTTCTCACATCACGGGTGTTAACAGAGCTGACGCGTCGCGCTAATGAGCGCGTTAGTTCGCAGTCTGTAAAAACCACAGCTTATCTGATAAGCGCAGTTGCACTGAAAATAGCTCTTTATCTCAAGTGCTTTGCATTCAAGCTTTTATTATGGGGTGGAGATGCATGATGACTCTCACTGAAAACCTGTTAACATCTACTGTAACATCCTGAACGGATGATGGGCAGATAAAGCGCGAGGTCTGGAACAGCTGGAGAGCATCTCTCTCTCATGTGGCCCGGCCCGACTGCCACCCGCCCATTTGCGGCCCCGCAGGAGGGCCGCCCTCCCTCCGAGAGCATGGAGCCAGTCTAACAGAGGAATAAACCCTGCCAAACAGCCCTCATAAAGAGCATCAAATACAGCTCTGTTTACCCCTGCGGAACAGCGCTTTATCCAAACACACCGCTGATTAGGACACCGTTACGGCCGCTTGCATGGGCAAACTAATCACACAGGGCTTCGTTTAAATGGATGTGTGCTGGCCAAAGGCTATTGAAGGCCTCGGGTTTGGAGATGTCAGACTGAAATAAAGGGTCTTTATTGGCATCAATGGTTCCATAAAGAACCTTTAACATCTATGGAATCTTTCCACTGCACAAAAAGTTCTTTCTAGTGGAAAAGGTTAAAATGTTGGAACCTTCGTTTTTAAGACTGAACTTCTATGTGAGTGTCAGATTGTCACTCTTAAAAATCAAGGTTCTTTATTGGCATTGATGGTTCCATGAAGAACCTTTAACATCAGTGAAGCCTTTCCTTTCCACAAAAGGTTCTTTATAGTGGGAAAATGCTCTTTAGATTATTAAAATGTTCTTCACATTGAGAAAAAACAAAAGTTTGTTGAAGAACTGTTTTCTGAAAGTTCTCCTATGACATCGCTTGACATTTTGGTTGAAAATTGTCAAATTGTCACTCTTAAAAATTAAGGTTCTTTATTGGAATTGATGGTTCCATGAAGAACCTTTAACATCCATGGAATCTTTCCATTCCACGAAAGGTTCTTTATAGTGGAAAAATGTTCTTTAGATTATAAAAATGTTCTTCACACTGAGAAAATTAATGGTTCTTTTAAAAACTGTTGATTGAAATGACATCACTTGACATTTTGGTTGAAAATTGTCAAAATGTCACTCTTAAAAATAAAGTTTTTTTATTGGCATTGATGGTTCCATAAAGAACCTTTAACATCCATGGAATCTTTCCATTCCACAAAAAATTCTTTATCATGGAAAAAGGTTATAAAAATGTTCTTCACACTGAGAAAAATAATGATTATTTTAAGAACTGATCACTTAAGTTTCTTCATCTCTGAAAGGTCCTTCTTTAAAAACATTTTGGAACCTTTATTTTTAATAGTGAACTTCTATATGTAAGATTCAAATGTAAAATAACCACTGCATGTTTTATGTATTTGGTTGAAAATTGTCCAGTTGTAAGTCTTGAAAAATAAAGGTTCTTCCATGCTTCTTCTAAAGAACCATTTTTTGGATGTATAGGGTTCTTGTGCCGTTGTATGGTTCTTTAGGGATTCATTGCGTGCTTAATGTTTCATTTTAGGTTCTTCAGATGAGTGTTTTGCTGTCTAGGTTCTTGCAATTCTAAATAATTGGCGGTTAAAACATACTTTTAACTGGAAGCTTAATTTTTTGGAGTGTTAACAACTGAAATTTTAATAGTTATCTAGTTAACTTTTCAAATTATTCGCAATCAAACACAATTTGTTACAAAACATAAAAAAGAACCAATGCCGTTTTTTTTGTTGTTGTTTTTTCGTCATTGACGTCAAACAAGTTTGAATTTTAATTTTTGGTTGAACTAACTTTATTTTAGAATATACATTCATTATTTAATTAAGAGGATGGTCAGTCACACATGCTAGCAGTGAAAAGATGGACACATCTACCCATTGTATTTTTATGACTGTTTTCCACACGTTATAATGATATTAAAGTGAAAAACTCTGAAATAATACAAATGAAAGTCTGGAAGTCTCTTATATTCAAGCTTCTTCCAGCTCCACTTGTGTTCACGATTAAGCATTTAACAGAAGCCTTCAGATCAAAAGATGTAAACATTTGATTAGTAGCGCATGATTGGAATACTGAATCTGATGCTACATTCACCGGTATTCTGCTCAAAAGCATCATTTTTGTGTGTTGAGATGCGCTCTGACTTGATGGCGAACCAGCCGCTGTTATCAGAGTGAAATACTGCGTTTGTACTGTGTCTGAAATGACACTGTGCAGCGTGACGGCAGGGGTCGCAGCGATCAGGCCCCGCGGCGACCTCTCTGTCCGAGCTGGGAGGGGGCGGCGGGGCTTCGGCTCCTGCACGGTGGCCCCCAGGTACCAGCAGGGCCCTCTGTTTAACGGAGAGGCAGGCGTTCGTAAACTCTGCGGGAGATGGACTGTGATTTATACACTCATTCTCTCATATATCTCTGTCCTCTTGTGTTCTCTTGCTGTAGATGCAGTCACTTAAACATAGGATGAGTTTAGAGTGCTATACGACATGCTGTTTTTGAAAGAAAATAGTATGCAGTATTGTGCTCAGTGTGGATACGTTGGATTTACTTAACTTTTTTATGTCAAGAGGTTCCACTTAACTGGATTATGTTGCATTTAATTAACGTTATTTATTTCAGTAAACTTAAGTTTAGTACATAAGGTTAATTCAATGTCATTTAGTTTATAATGGATGGAGGCACTTTCTTGAGCTTCATACTCGTTGGTCCCATTCAGTGCCATTATAAAGCTTGAACGCGTCAGGATATTTACTAATATAACTCAGATTGTGTTCATCAGAAAGAAGAAAGTCATATACACCTAGGATGGCTTGAAATTTTCATTGTAAAGTGAACTAATCCTTTAAGCAGACAGTCTACTAATACTCTAATGAGAGTAAGTTGACATGTAGTTGCAAAATTATTCATAGTTAGTAGAATGTCTAAATTGGACCATCAAAATAAAGTGTTACCATTGAAATTTAATGGGAAACCCTGAGCAATGAAAGAGCAGACGTGCATGACAGAAGCTGCTCATATTTATCATAGATGTGTTGATGTGTATGTCTGCTCTGATATCTCTCCAGCAGAACTGTCTCGTTTCTTAATATGGACACGGCGCTGTCTTCGGCAGACGTTCGCAGTCTGTTCCATCTCTTCTCTTAAGCGCGCGGCTTGACCAGTGTCAAGAGTCTCCGTATCTCTGCGGCTTTAGGAGACGCTCCAAACATGTTTCTGCTGCGGTCGCAGACCCACTTTGAGTGATAACGGCACTTTGTCTTCTTAATGCTGCGGAATGAAAGGGCCGTTCTGTCATAAAAACCTCTCCACTAACCCAAAGCTCTGTCCCGGGTCAGTGACAGGACGATTGAATGCAGACCGCTGACATGAAGACATCCGTTTAAAGACATGGAATGACATTTTATCAGTCTTCAGTCGAAATGCAGCACTGTCATTTCAAGTTAATATGCTGACACTCCCAGAAGAAAATGTGCTTTTTTATAGCTCTGTAGACTTAACCCTTAAATGCATGAATGTTTCGCCAATCATTAAAGGGTTAGTTTGCACAAAAATGAAATTTCTGTCATTAATTACTCACCCTCATGTCGTTCCACACTGTAAGACCTTCGTTCATCTTCAGAACACAAATTATGATATTTTTGATGAAATCTGAGAGCTCTCGGACCCCTCCATAGACAGCAATTTAATTACCACATTCAAGGCCCAGAAAGTTAGTAAAGACATCGTTAAAAAAAAGTCAACGTGACTGCAGTGGTTCAACCTTAATGTTATGAAGCGACGAGAATACTTTTTGTGCGCAAAAACAAACAAAAATAATGACTTCATTCAACAATTTTTTCTCTTCCATGTCAGTCTCCTACGCTGTTTATGTTGTAAACACAGTGCGGTGCTTTTATTGTTGAATAAAGTTGTTATTTTTGTTTAGTTTTTGCGCACAAAAAGTATACTCGTCGTTAAAATAGTCCACGTGACTACAGTGGTTCAACCTTAATGTTATGTTTCATAACATTAAGGTTGAACCACTGTAGTCACGTGGACTATTTTAACAACGAGTATACTTTTTTAACGATGTCTTTATTAACTTTCTGGTCTTTAATGTGGTAATTAAATTGCTTTATAAAAAATGAAACCAACTGTAATACAATACTGTAGCCACTAGATGTCTGTATTAAATAAAAGTACTTTAATGATATTGCTTTTTACTTAACTTTATTTACATACGTGACATTAAAGGAATCCATGTTTTATACCATCATCACTGTCGTCAGAGCTCATTTCCCAGTACATTCAGCATCTATCT
Organism: Ctenopharyngodon idella; assembly: GCF_019924925.1. Classification (NCBI taxonomy): domain Eukaryota; kingdom Metazoa; phylum Chordata; class Actinopteri; order Cypriniformes; family Xenocyprididae; genus Ctenopharyngodon; species Ctenopharyngodon idella. Next base: position 4,601,635 of record NC_067222.1, on the reverse strand, counting down.
CAAACATATTCTCAAAACTATCATTTTCAACATCTTCAAAATCAATATTTTGATCACTGACAACTTCTTCACCAGATCCACCATAAAGTGACAGTTGCACTAATATTTGATTGTGTTCAGTACAATTGCTGAGCCATTTCAAGTTTTCCTTATATTACTTCCTATTCTTTTGTTTTCTGCCTGCAGTAACTATGAGTGAAATGTCACTTTATCATTGTGTATCAGACACCTTGTGGAATAAAGGTGAATTGCACTTATTCAGTCATCAAAGATTCAATTATTGTTGTGCAGAAAAAAATATACACTGTTACACACCTCAGCTCATTAGCGACCCTATACAATTGTTACAAAAAATGAATGGGAAAACAGGCATTCTTTTATAATTTTAGTTCTTTTCTTGTTATATTGTTTATAATGAATTGACTGAGGAATACTAAGAAGGTTGATGTCTAACTTTAAAAAACGAATGAGGAGCAGGATAGTGAATGATGTTCCGGAGTCACTAAAGACCCGAGGTATGCGTTTAAGGGTTAACGGACTTCATGGACTTAATTTACATCACCATTGGTAATGACTTGATCCAAATAGGCTTTTGATCTCATTTCTGTTCTCAGACCATAAATATAATGACTGAAAAAAATCCAACACTGATAACTATGAATCAAGCCAGTGCATTTCCTTATTTTTGGCAGAATAGCTGGGTTGTTTTTTAGGATAGAAGTCTCATTAGTGCTGTATATTCTTTGAAGTTTCAAGGACAGGAGATGATAATGAGAAAAACGCACATTAGCTGGTGGACACTCCTCTGAGCTGTGATAACAAATGATAAAGCTGGTTTTTTGAACATGTAGCATTGAACTTTCATGGCATTTCACTGAAATATATCACACAGGAGTGAATATATTTACTGGTCTATGTACTATATATGAATATATGTACTGGTCTCTGTCTGTCTGATTTCTTCTTTCACACTCAATAATGTTCAATCTGCCATGAATTTCAGAGCAGTTCATGTATACATGAAGAGTATATTGTTAAGAGTATATATATTTTAAGAGTATATACTCTTAAAAGTTGAAAGTGTCTTAGTGTGTGAAGAGATTTTGATACCATCCGCTCATATCTTGCATGATATATTGTACAAGTTTAGGACAGATGTTTGGTTCTCAACCACATATCAACGCCCTGGCAACCTGGATTATTCATATGATTAAAGCGGTTGTTGTGCACATGCCAACCATCACACAATGAATATCAATGATAATCCTGTTGCCAGACTTCAGACATGGGAAAATGTAGGCCTAATAATACAGATATATATATATATATTAATTGAAGAAAGATTACTCTGTATTTGGCTCTGGGTACATTAATTTGTTTTAAATTTAATTTTGGTTTTAGTTTTTTCTTGTGCCAAGACTTGGTTAACTTACAGCTGCCGTCTGTAAGTTTTGCCTCTTTGTCGCCATCTCTGTTTGAAACCTGCAATTGCAGTTATTTGCAGAATTATCATCTTTACGTGGGTTGTGCATCGGCATGGCTCCTCAGCGCGAATGAATCTAATTTTTGCTGTCATTCACCACATCGGTGTGGATATTGTACTTCGGAATCACAGATCTTGGAAGTATGACCAAAATAAGAATTTTCACCAGAAAATGGCATCTGAACAAGCAAGTACCAATTTTGTTCCTGACCAACTGAGAAAAAAAGCATTACAATAAATCGCGCTACCAATGGTGAATAAATCTAACGATCGCATAGCTCGGATCACGTCAAACCATACAAATTATTATTACTGTTATAGTTTGTTCTCAAATTGTTAATGATGATTGTCATTTGTACCTTTCTGGATTACAATCTGCCATCACAATGATAAATTTAATTATTCCAGCTGCTGTGAGAAAAGGCTATAAATGATCTGCCACCAGGCAGCATCCTCACATGCCATGTAGCCTACTAGCTGGGACTCTATGTAAACAGACATGACGTAATGATGAAAAGACTAATGCTCGAATTTCCCACAGAAACCCACCAGTACCACTCTTATTAGAAAACATTATTACAAGCTTACTGACGTGAATCGGGCTAAGGTAAGATAGTTTTGAACACTGGCTGTTTATGTAGGCCTACTTGCTCAAAATTTGATTTTGGGTAATTTATAACAAAAAAAAAAGGTTACGGACTGCAGCTTAAGTTAACATAAGTGTTCATGCAGTCTTTTTGTTTGTTTGTTTGTTTTTGCTGCAGCACTTGAGATCCACAATTGAGGTTTTGGGAATTCACATTTAATATTTTTTTCGTCACCGATCACCTGGACAGCATTTTAATTCATCATCCACACGCACCTAAAATGAAGGCTGTTTCAAATTGTAAGCAGCAGCTTTATGCTGCTTTCTAAGGGTTGCTAAGTAGGCCTATGTTGCTAAGTTAATAATTTAAAAGTAAGAAATAAGCTAAAACAAACTTAAGAAATAAGACATGCAGTGGAATAGAAAACATGCATTTTTAACCGTTTTTTTAAAAAATGTACCACGTGACATGCTTAGACCGCGCAAAACGCAAGAGCAACGGTCAAACAAGTTCTTTTGGCGCATGTTTACATTGAATAAACAAAAAGGAATGCAAAAAAGGCCCCTAATGCTGCTCCCTACCATTTGAAACATGTTTTATGTGGTAAGCAACTTAAACAATGAAATCTGCTCCAAATGGTGAGCATTTGGCATTGTTCTGCTTTGTTTTGGCGTAATTCTTATGTATGCTAACGTTACTTGTTTTAGCTAATGCAAGACTGTATTGGAATCCGTTGGCTTGAGTTTCCTGTGCGCTTCAACTGTTGTGTGTTGAGAGACTCTTACTGCACGTTGGTTATGCAGTCAGTAGACAGCAAGGTAGCTCAGTAGGTGTCTCTGACATCACTGTCGCATTCACACCGATGCTCTCAGTCTCTGATCCTCTTCTAAGCCCTGTGACCGATCAATAAATACACACTCTGTGTCCCATCTCAGACATATAGAACATACATGTAGAGTTCAAAGACCCCGTTGATGTGCGCGATAACTTCCCGCTGCGCACATGAAAGCGGCTCGGTCGTGTTGATTTATACGCACCGGGCAAGAACATTAGTCTACGATAATGAGAAATCAGACGCGAGCCAAGTCTCTCTTCTAGACCCGCCGGTACTGATGCATTTCCATTAAGTAATGCAGCGGTAACGTAGAGAGACGGGGCCTGTGAACTCGCTGGCTTTTATTTCTGTTCATATTCCTCCTCAGCAGAATATGCGTGCTGTAAATACGCGTATTAAATTTAAATGCAGTATTTTTGGAAGCTGAACGCCGTTGATGAGGTAATGCCACTGACGAAAGCACAATCAAAACTGCAGTTAATCTTTCAAATTAAACTGAGAGGCTCATTTGAAGTGCAGAAGACTTCCACTGAAGTTACATTTTGTTTAGGACAAAAAGATGCTTTAGGACACAGATTTTATATTGTAAATTTTATTACATATTATATTACTGTTTTTTTTTTTTTTTTTTTTTTTTAGGTCAAGTCAAATCAAATTTATTTGCTTTTCGCAATAGTTTACAGAAAATCATGATGTTAATGTTTATAATATCTTTGTGCATTATAGTCATATTAAGCAGATAAGAGCTGTGCGATATATAGTTACATTAAGTATATAGTTGGCATATTGCAACAATATAATCACAGAGGGAGCCAAGATTAGTTATATGGTGGTATATCACTTTACATAAATGTACTGTAGGTATAAAGTTGGATATATTATATCAAATACTTTATATATAGAAAGACGGTGCACTTGTATTATTACGAATGAGTATTTTAAAACATAATATAATCTAATTACAAGTACACTGTAAAAATTATTTTCATGATTTGTTATCACAACACTTTCTTTTGTCAAATCAACTTAAATAATTAATGTGGTTCAGATAACATAATATTTTGAGTTTCTGTTGATTAAACCAATCGCCTTCATTGTATTTACTCAAATTTTTAATTTCAATGAACTCAAAATTTTAAGGCAACCAGGTAACTTTCTTTTTTAATTTAAACCAACACATTTTTGGAATCTGATTACGTAATCCAGATTAAATGTAATCAGTTACTACCCAGCTTTGGATATAAGCAAAGAACCAAGATTTGCAACAGAGTATCGCTTTATGCGAGTATATGTGGATAAAGTTGGGTGTGCTTATGTAACCAATTTCATATATAAAGCTGTGCGATATAGTTTACATTCATGCAGTTAAGATTTGCTATAACATATGGCTTTATGTACTGTATGTATGCGGAAAAAGTTGGACGCTTTAGAGCTGTGCGATAATATAGTTTACTATATTACATTATTTCTGTATCCTAAGAGACCTGCAACTCATTTTTTGGGGTTGTAATCCACCATTTGAGGACCACTGCTTTACATTCATGGCGTCATGCACTGCATTTACAGATGGGTTTGGAGATTTGCGCTTGAGTTTCAAGTTGATGGACTCTAAAATGATGCTGTTCTAGGAATTGAATCTATAACCTTTGTGTTTGCAGAAGCGATCTCGGTCAGAGCCATTAGCCCACTGCTTCCCCTCCAGAAGTCTCTTATCTCCATACGATTTGTTCCTTGTTTCAGATTCCCGTTTCTGCCTGAAGGCGTCACCTATAGTGAAGACCGAATGTCTGGAGCAGGCCACGGGAGACATATGATTCTCATTGTGAGGATGAAAGGCGTCTTTACGTCTGTTTTTCCCCGTCTTTTGTACGTCTGGGGAGCGGCGGATTGGGTGGGCGGAACCGCTTGTGTCGTGATCCCCTCTCATCCATGTGGTGTTGCTTTATGCTCCGTGGGTATGGGTTCATTGTAGTGAAATTGAAACTTCATGACATGTCATTGTTATAAACTTATAAATAATTTATTTCGCCCCGAAGACCGATCGCTGCTTCAGAGGTGCCCAATTGGCTGAGACAAGGTTCGTCTTTGACCCAGTTTGACCATGTTGAAACATTTTCCCTTCATATCTCTCGTGCGCTCTCGCATTTAACTCTAGCCGCTTGTCAGCACGTCGCTTCGTCTGTTTTTAACTTCTTGCTTCATGAAAAACCCATAAAACCTTCGCATTTCGCAATGGCTTTTTTTGTTTTGTTTTATGGCGGCTGCTTAGAAAAGGGTATTGTAGAAATGAACCCTGTAGTCTTTGCTATCTCTCTTGTCATCGCTGCTAGCTAGCTCACTTGCTAACATGCGTCTGTCAGTGGCCTTATATTTTCACCTTATCCTCCAAGACTACAGCTGGCCTGCTCTTAACGCTCTTTGTATATAAACCCGGCTCTTAGTCGCAGGTGCTTTTTCCACCCCGCGTAGGATAAAGAGTCTGATTCATGCTAGTTTTTTCGCTTAAATCGTACAGTTTGTGCACTTGCATTTTGCAGCCCTGAACTGTGATGTGTTTAGTAGAAGATGTGCGCTGGCCCGGTTCTTCGGGTTCTCCCACTGCTAGGTTAATTGGTGTCTTCTGAAGCGTTCATTGTTGATGCTGAGCCAGAGATGTTTTCCTGTTAAAGCTCTTTTTATAAATCACTCTTTGTTGTATTTGATGGAAAATGGGGAATCTAGGAGTGAAGATATTCCTGGTACCTGGAATGCAAGGCCAGCATCTCTTTGATGTCGGAAGGTCAAATCTCGCTCAGAAACGCAGGTACGCAGTTACTGGGCTGGTGCTACAAAGGTTTGTGGTTCAATACCAAACAGAATGAGTGTTAACTAACTAGACTCTAGGTTTAGCGAGGCACAAAATCCTTAAAATGCACTACGTTCATAAGTTTGATGTCGGTAGGATGTTTTAATGTTTTTGAAGGAAGTCTCTTCTCCTCACCAAGGCTGCATTTACTTGATCAAAAATACAGTAAAATCAGTAATATTGTAAAATATTATTACCATTTAAAATATGTGAATATTTTAAATGGTTAATATTTTAAAATATTTTAAAACATATTTCTATGTGAATATATGTTAAAATGTAATTTATTCCTGTGATCAAAGATGAATTTTCAGCATCATTTCTCCAGTCTTCAGTGTCACATGATTCTTCAGAAATCATTCTAATATGATGATTTGATGCTTAAGAAACATTTCTGATTATTATCAATGTTGAAAACAGTTGTGATGCTTCATATATTGTGTGATACATTTGGTTTTTCAGGATTCTTTTATGAATAGAAAGTTCAAAAGAACAACATTTATTTGAAATAGAAATCAACTATTATAGTTGAACTATTATAGAAACTGTTATAAATGTCTTTACCATAATTTTTGATTAATTTAATGCCTTCTTGATGAATTAAAGGGATAGTTCACCCAAAAATTAAAATTGCCCTATGATTTACTCACCCTCAAGCCATCCTAGGTGTATATGACTATCTTCTTTCAGATGAACACAATCGGAGATATATTTAAAAATAACCTGACTCTTCAAAGCTTTATAATGGTAGTGAAGGGGGTCAGGATATTGAAGCCCAAAAAAAAAAAATGCATCCATCCATCATAAAAATAATCCATATGGCTCCAGGGGGTTAATAAAGGCCTTCTGAAGCGAAGCGATTGGTTTTTGTAAGAAAAATATTCATATTTAAAACTTTATTAAGTATAATAACTAGCTTCCGGCAGACGACTGTACGTGTCGATTTGCGGTAAAACAAAACACCGGTCACAAATTAGAAGTCTAAAATGATAATTTTCAAGAGAAATGTCGGAGGATTTTGATATAAGACAAGAGGAGCTTGAGTTTGTTGCTCAGCCCTATTTGTTTGAATCGCGAGAGGCGTCTAAGCTTACGATACTCCTACATCCAGCGTCATACATCGCGTCACGGGTTACTCTTGTGGCGTAAGTCGACTTGTGCAGTATGTGTACAGTCGTCTGCCGGAAGCTAGTTATTTTAGTTTATAAAGTTTTAAATATGGATATTTTTCTTACAAAAACCCATCGCTTTGCTTCAGAAGGCCTTTATTAATCCCCTGGAGCCATGTGGATTATATTTATGATGGGTGGATGAATTTTTGGGGGGGGCTTCAAAATCTGGCCCCCTTCACTTCCATTATAAAGCTTGGAAGAGTCAGGATATTTTTAAATATATCTCCGATTGTGTTCGTCTGAAAGAAGATAGTCATATACACCTAGGATGGCTTGAGGGTGAGTAAATCATGGGATAATTTTCATTTTTAGGTGAACTATCCCTTTAACTCATTTCGAAAAAAGAGAAATCTTGACCCCCAAACCTTTGAATGGTAGTGTAGGCAGAAAAGAGTCACTAGTCATCATCCCGTAAGAGTCTGGAGTTGTGAAATGAAGGTGGAGATCAGCTCGGATCATTTGATGAGAAATGTTTGAGTTGATATTCAGATCTCTGACTTCTTGGCACATCTTGGCAAATTTGAGCACCGTTGTTGAGATCTCTTCAGAAACTGGGTTCTTTTTAGCAGGAGAAACATCTGAGAAGCAGCTCAAGTGGATTGAGATATTAAATGTATATGAAATCATGTAAATAGATGCGTTCATACTCTGAACATCTGTAACTCTGGAAGTGTTTGCGATGTAAAATCAAAGACGACACACTCATGCAGAGTTCACACGCAGCCCAGGAATTCACAGCAATTAACCCTTCAGCGTCACATGTAAATATGAGCGCTGGAGGCCGTTAGTCTTTCACACACACACTGGGATCCTGCTCCTTTGTTCTGTCGGGCCCCTGGCCTGTTGCCATGGCGACGGTGCTGGCAGCACCTCACTATAATGGCTGGCGTGTGAGCTGTCCATCACTCCATCCCCCCGTAACACACACACAACTGATCCACTTTCACCTGCACCATCTTTCATTTAGCTGCTTCTTTTCTTTTCTTTTCTTTTCTTTTCTTTTCTTTTCACATTCTTTTCGCATTCTCTGCATTTAAGCCATCTTTTACTTTTGTCTTTCTTTTCTGCCTGGGTAAGTGAACATTATAGAATAGAATAGAATAGAATAGAATAGAATAGAATAGAATAGAATTCTAATTCACTAAAAATTCTAATTGTACATAAAAACGATTATTTGATTACATCTTACAAGAAAATACTATTTCAGTTTTTCTACTTCATAATTTTGTTTAATTAATTGTGTTACTATTTCTTTGTAGTGTAGAATAGAATTGAATAGAATATAATACGGATAAATAGCAGCCAGCCTGGTGTAGAACCACACACACACACACACACACACACACACACACTATATTGAGTACATCTGGAATTCTGTGCCATCTAGTGGCTCTTATCAAATTGTAGCTGTGTGTGTGTGTGTGTGTGTGTGTGAGCAACCCTCTAAATGTGTAACAGTCCCTCTGATCTGATTAGATTTGTGTTCTTCGGGGCCCCTTACAAAAGCGTTACCATGGTAACCATACTTTCAATGCAGTTGTTAATATTAGAATAATGTGTCATCTGTCATCAACAAAGAAATGAAACAAAATAACATTAGGTGTGTCCCAATTCACATATGTATGCACTATTCTGTGTCGTTTTGTAGAATGAATAGTGTGAGTGTTGTGTTCACACTGAAAGTTCCAAAAGAAACTGGGTTTACAGTAGTAACTATAGTAACTGGAATTTTGGTGAAAGCTGTGGTTACAGTAGTAACTGCGCTCACATGCATTATTAATAATCCAACCGATATCTCAATCTGAATGAAAAATCTTAATGTATCTAAATCTTAATGGAGAAAAGTGAATTTAATTTCAATCCAGTTAAACGAAGTGGCGCAATATGTACTTCTGCATCAGATCTAATGTCTGAGGAGTGACTCCCAGCAGTGTGTCTCTGACCCCCCGACTGTGTTAGTCTCACCGTTCTGCTGTGTTTAAACAGGCCACACTGTGACAGGGGGACAGAAGGGTCTTCACAGGGACTCCGGGGGGCCATTTTCTCATTTTCACCCCGATAAACGGGATATGCCCTCATTAGAGACAGCAGCTGATGGAGGAAAAACCTGTTAGTCTGACCTCACGTCCCACCAGCTTGTTGGCTTATCTTCAGGTTTTGAGTTCTCGATGGTTCATTATAGGTTCTTCAGATCAGTGTTTCGGTTTCTGGGTTCTTTAAATCACTAGATCACATGGTTTTCTAGAGAATAAAAAGGTTCTCCAGTGACATATACCAAAACTATGGAAGCTTTTTGCCGCCATGGAATAAAAAAATAACAAAGGTAATTGTAACTTTTTATCTCACAATTCTGACTTTTTTATCAGAATTGCGTGATAAAAAACTCACAATTGCAAGTTATAAAGTCCGAATTGTGTGTTATAAAATCAGAATTGTGAGAAAAAGGCCAGAATTGCGAGAAAAAGTCATAATTGCAAGAAAAAGTCTTAATGGCGAGAAAAGTTCATAACTGCAAAAAAAAAAGTCATAATGGCGAAAAAAGTCATAATGTTGAGAAAAGGTCATAATTGTGAGAAAAGTTCATAATTGTGAGAAAAAAGTCATAACTGCAAGAAAAGTCATAATGGTGAAAAAAGTCATAATTGTGAGGAAAAAGTCATAATTGTGAGGAAAAGTCATAATGGCGAGAAAAAGTCATAATTGTGAGAAAAAGTCATAATGGCGAGAAAAATTCATTATTGCAAGAAAAAGTAAATTGTGAGAAAAGGTCATAATTGCGAGAAAAAATCATAATTGACTTTTGGAGAAAAAAAAAGTAGAATTGTGAGATAAAAAGTCGCAATTATCATTTTAATTTTTTTATCCCATGGCGGTAACAAGCTTCCATACAAAACCCCTTTTGGTCACATTTGACCTCAAATTCAAAAGAAAGACATAAGAAATTGTATTTTGCATGACAACAAAGTAAAGGTATGTATTAGAGTAATGAGAATCAACATCAGAATAATAAAAACTGCAAACAAACATATTTGTTGATGAATTATGAATTTGCCACTGAAGTTGCTTTATTGAACAAAATGTCATCAATCAATCATTAAAGGGCCTAAAATAGGCTTCATTTTCTTTATGCAAAAATATCATTTCTAATTTTTTCTTAAATTTTGGGGTATTCATTGAGTTTTGCTGTCTAGTTAGGCATCTCGCTAGAGATAATATTTCCTAGTTCATGCCTGACATTTGACCCTTTTCTTATAGATGACAAAATAGTTGTTGCCCCCAGTGTGGGCCAGTTTGTTGTTTATTTCTAGCGATAGATAAAATGAAGCTTTCGCGTGTCTGTTATATCAGCAGGAAAAGCTACTGAACAACGCGGGAGATGGAAGTCAAAGCACGCGGGGAAGAAGACGCGGCCCGTCCAATTATCGGAGAGGTGTGAGGCGGCGCAGGGGTCGTTCTCGGACCTTGACAGGGTGCAGAACCAGCCTTAAAAACAGATGCAGGAGTGAGATGGTAAATGTTGGTTTTCACACACACACACGGGGCAGGGTTTTTACACCCCTGTAGGGGGTAATAAAGCGAGTTAAAGCATCACACTTCTGTAAACTTAATCTACACGGCTTTAATTACTATTTGGCGCCTCTCTTCTCTCTCTCGTTTTCTCTGCATCTCTCCGTCCGCAGCCGCTTCTCTGCTTGAGTTCTTGCTGACAGTCATGAAAACGAGATTTGCTCGGTTGGGGTTCCTGTTTGACTGATCGGCATGGAGCAAATTAACAACAAGCAACACACACACACACACACACTTCCCCCATCTCTGTTTGTATTACCTTTTCTTCTTTCTTCTGAAGTACTGGAGCCAAAAGACCTTCCTGATAATCAACAGTCTCCTCACACACACACACTTCTATATGGTCTCTTAAAGGGATAGTCACACAAAAACAACTCATTATCATGTCATTTCAAACCCGAATGACATTCTTTCTTAAATGAAGCGCAAAAGAACATTATAAGTTGCTATTTTGCATGCATTGAAAGCATGGATGGAGACTACAGCTGTCAAACACTGTCCGTAACAGTACTGCACTATATTCCACATCTTTTAAAGCCATACAATAGTGTTATAAAAAAGAATATATTGAAATTTAAACCATTATTCAGTGAAAATCTTGTTTAAATGTGGTGTGTTAATAATGCACAGCCTGAAGTGCAACACTTTTCTCCACGCATGTTGTCTTTTTTATTGACGTCAAACCATATTTTGTTTGCCATATTTGAATCGAATGAGATTTGAGATCTATTGATTAATTAAATTTTTGTCTTTTCCTAAAATCGTATGGCTTGTAAAGAGTCCACAAGTGAAGTGGGCTATTCTTATGAAGCTTTAATCAGTTTTATTTGAGTATTATTTATGTTTTACTGTAGTTTTTATTAATATTTTTTAAATTAGCTTTTATTTTTTATACATTCAGTTTAAATTTTAGTCATTTTGTTCTGTGCTTTTGTCATTTTGATTAGGTTTTTAATATTACTATTTAGATAAATTTATTTATGTTTTTTTAAATTTGGTTTCACAATAACATATCAGTGCTTCAAATTTGAATAATTTCAGTTAGTTGCCAAAGCAACATTTCTAATTTTCATTTAAGTTTAAATCGTTCAAGTTTAAGTTTTTGGTAACAGTTCTTCATCTAATATTTTATTTTATTTCAGCTTTATTTTATTTAACAGTAATGTTTTAATAGTTTAATGTTAGTAGAAACAAGCGTTTTTAATATTACTATTTAGATATATTTATTTGTTTTTTCAAATTTAGTTTTACAAGTTAAGTTTTTTAAGTTTAAATGGTTCAAGTTTTAAGTTTTTGGTAACAGTTCTTCATTTAATATTTTAGTTTATTTCAGCTTTATTTCTATTAACAATAATGTTTTTAATAGTTTAATGTTAGTTAACAATAATAACCCTTGAATAAAAGATAAATGATAAATGATTTTAACCCTTTAACTATCTGCCTTTGACATAATTTTCCGGCTTTCCGTGTTTTCACTGTTATACGGTAGGGGGCGCTATTATGCATCTTCTGAAAGAGTACAGTATCTCCAGATCAAAACACAGGTGAAGAAGAAGCACAAGCAAGCGATAAAAGCATTGCTTATGCACATTGCAATCTTTGAAGAAAAAGAAAAAAAAACATGATTTCCTCAGCTTTTTCTTTAAAATGTTGCTTTTTTATGAAACTTACCCACATTCAAGTGTTGATAAAAAAGGATTGCATGAAGCTAGAATAAAACTTATGTTTGTTTGTTTAAAATCAGAGGCTCTGGTTTTTCTTTTGATGTATTGCATGTTCAGATGTTCATACAACAAAATATTCTGGGGGTCAGGAAATTTTTGTTAAAATGATCAAAAATGCTGGCGGAGAAAGAGTTACCCTGATTTTAACCCTTTTTGGTGTTTTTTTTTCTTATTTTTGGAGCTCGACAGCCCCTGTACTCATTTATTTCGTGGAAAAAAGCTTGGGCATTCCATTAAACATCTCTTTTTGTGTTTTACAGGAACTCAAACAGGTTTGGGACGACATGAGGGTGAGTAAACAATGTCAGGCTTTTGATTTTTGAGTGGACTGTCCCTTTAAGACGGTCAGCAGACGCTGTCATTTCGCTCTCTTTCTCTTCGGGGCTCGTTAGTTCCTCAGAATGAATGTAAACATCTTTTCAGAGCGGAGATGCACTGCTATTGTGCTGCACGTAATCCTGCAGATATGACACATACAGGCAGACAGCAGGGCAGACAGACAGGCCACAAAAGCCTGCAGAGAGACACTGAGGTCTACCTGCTGCTGCTCGGGAGGGGAGACAGAGAGAGAGACAGAACTGGAGCCAGTGTAATGAGCTGTGAAATTCAGCTGTACAGACACTATAGCAGCACTGCACTTAATGGCACCACATCTACACTGCCAAAACACAGGCATTATACTCAAGAACACTGCTAAATAAGGGTCAATAATAATAGTACAATAGTTTGCTTTTCCATTCAGTTAAATTCATTGCGCTTAATTGGCATGACGAAAACTGTACATTTGTATCGCCAAAGCACTTTTAGTGCAGTTTTGTACAATAATTACTTATAATACAATACTTACAAGGAAAGAGACAATAGTGAACAAGCAATATTAACATAGACAAAATATACAAAATAAAATAAAAATTACATTAATTTAATTAAAAATTGATTGTACTGTCAATTTTACAATTGCACTGTAAAACGTTTTCATGATTTGTTATCATAACAGTTTTTCTTTTGTCAAATTAAGTTAGATAATTAATGTGGTTCAGATAACATAATATTTTGAGTTTCTGTTGATTAAACCAATCGCCTTCATTGTAGTAACTTAAATTTTTAATTTCAGTGAAGGCAACCAACTTACTTTTTTAAGTTAAACCAGCAAAAGTAGAATAAGGAAATTGAAATAAAAAATAATAGTAGTGCAAATGTTGTAGATTTATTAATAAATAAAATACAAATAAAATGATGCATAATCAAATAAAAAATAAAATGACAAAAAAATAAATAAATAAATTGAAAGCACATATTTACATTAACAATTAAGCTAAAGGAATTGTGTAAATCATGTAAAATTAAATAAAAATTAAATAAAATTGAAATTACTTTGACATGAGATTTATAGTAAAACTTTAATATAAAAATAAGAATATAAAAATAGGAAAAATAAAGTAGAATAATAACAGCAGTAAGAAAATGAATAAATAAGCAACATTAACAAATCAAATAAAAAATAAAACGAAAAAAGAAACAATCAACAATTAAATATGTTTTCAAATATAATAATCTAGTTGCATTATTGAAAAAGGTTAAAAACATACAATAACAGCAATTATGAATGTTTAACGCCTTTTACTCTCTCTCTCTCTCTCTCTACTGCTATGTTCACATTGATGATTATTAATGATGTCACTTCCTGTTCTATATCAGCCAATCACGTTCAAGGTACAGGTATGGTGTACAGTTGTATGTGTTTTCTTCCTTCAACATGCGTCTGGGATTTTTTCACCTGTTTTCTGGTCCGGCAGATGAAAATGTTGTGTCTGATCAGTTGTGTCTGACTCTCCTTAACAACACACGTGATTTGAGGATTCACTGAAACACTGCTGGATGTTTTAACACACACACACACACACACACACACACACACAGAGCGTCACAGGAATTAACGCGTGACTCCAGTCTGCTCTCGCAATGACATCATCATCCAGCGCATCGAATCGATGTGTTTTCTCCTGGCTGCTTCAGGTGTCAGTGTGTGTGTGTGTGTGTTTAGTGGTGTGAAAAGTGAGAGTGTGTGTGTCAGACATGTCGACTCCGCTGCTGTGATGGATGGTCTGTGTTGTAAGACAGATGACAGTGTGTGTCTGCGGCTGCTGTGTGTGTGTGTGTGTGTGTGTGTGTGTGTGTTAACTCTGTAACACAGGCCAAACTAACGTTTGTTTACACTGCCACACTGAAGGAGTGATTTAAAAACAGCTAGTGTGTGTGTGTCAAGGTATGCACAGATCAGATTTCTAAACAAGCCTTTGAAATGTAGAAGATCGTTAAAGCCGTAGAGGAGTCCTAAATACAAGCAGTCCTGCAAAACACACACACACACACACATACACACATACATGTTGTGTGTTCATGTTTTATGGGGACTTTCTATAGAGATAATGATTTTTATATGGTACAAACTGTATATTCTTTCCTCTAACCCTAAACTTACCCATTACAGAAACCTTTCTGCATTTTTACATTTGAAAATTATTTATAAGCTGTTTTTCTCATGGTGACCAAAAAAAAATGCCCCCACAAGGACAAGGATTTCAAATATTGCCATCATTGTGGGCACATTTTTCTCCATAATGTAGGGCTTACCTGAACCACACACACACACACACACACACACACACACACACACTAAGGGTTGCAGACTAGTTGACTTTAAAGGATTATTTCACTTCAGAATTAAAATTTCCTGATAATTTACTCACCCCCATGTCATCAAAGATGTTCATGTCTTTCTTTCTTCATTCGAAAAGAAATGAAGGTTTTTGAGGAAAACATTCCAGGATTTTTCTCCATATAGTGGACTTCACTGGGGTTCAACGGGTTGAAGGTCCAAATGTCAGTTTCAGTGCAGCTTTAAAGAGCTCTACACGATCCCAGGTGAACTCAAGGGTCTTATCTAGCGAATCGATCGGTCATTTTCTAAAAAAAATAAAAAATTATATACTTTTTAAGCACAAATGATCATATCGCACTGCTCTTCGATGCGCCACGCATTACGTAATCGCGTTGGAAAGGTCACACGAGACGTAGCCGGAAGTACCGATCCAGTGTCTACAAAGTGAACGTGCAAAGTCAAACGCCCTTTACAAAAAAAGTTAAAACAACAATGTCGGACGATTTTGAAGTTGGAGGAGAAAATGTGATTACATCATCGTGGTCGTATCGCAGAGCAGTGCAAGACGAGCATTTGTGGTTAAAAAGTGTATAATTTTTTTATTTTTTTTTTAGAAAATGACTGATCGTTTCACTAGACTCTTATTCCTCGTCTGGGATTGTGTAGAGTTGTTTGAAGCTGCACTGAAACTGACATTTGGACCTTCAACCCGTTGAACCCCAGTGAAGTCCACTATATGGAGAAAAATCCTGGAATGTTTTTCTCAAAAACCTTCATTTCTTTTCGACTGAAGAAAGAAAGACATAAACATCTTGGATGACATGAGGGTGAGTAAATTATCATTAAATTTTAATTCTGAAGTGAACTAATCCTCTAATGATCTGCCATGACGCTTTAAGCTTGATGTCGACTAGTCGCTGGTCAATGACTTCATCATCGACTAGTCAACTTCGTCTTGACATTCATCACATAAATGTTAACTTTTAAAAATCTGAAGTCAGACAACGCCTATCACACACACACACACACTGCCATTTTAGTAGCTCAACAAATCAACACACCCACAGATCGTTCCAAACCCTAGTGAGCCGCCTACACAGGGAGCATCCTGACCGTCAAACAGTGTCATTTTCATTAACTACAACTAAAACTATTTTAAATTTGTTTTCATTATCATTACTCCAGTCTTCAGTGTCACATGATCCTTCAGAAATCATTCTAATATGATGATTTGATAATCAAGAAACATTTCTTATTATTATCAGAGTTGAAAACAGTTGTGCTGCCTTATATTTTAGTAGAAACCATTTTTCAGGATTCTATGATGAATAGAAAGTTCAAAAGTACAGCAATTTATTTTAAATAGAAATCTTTTGTAACATTATAAATGTCTTTAATGTCACTTTTGTTCAATTAAATGTGTCCTTGCTGGATAAAAGTATTACTGTATTCATACTGACTCTACGTACTGTGCAGTATACAGTGAGCAGTACTCTAGTATACTATTCTGAGCACAGCCAATGACAGACAGAAAGAGTCTGGGACGGTCCATGCAGGAGACAGTGACACTGAGCGAAAGATAAAGTGAGTGTGTGTGTGTTTATGCATACCAGGCCCGTGTGAGCGTTGGCGTGTCTCTGCTCTGTTTACACCAGTGTATTCTGGGTGAATTCCGGCTCCATTGCTATAAATTTCCCAGTGTAGTTCTGGGTGTTTCTGCACACGCCGCAACTGTGAGCACAACCTCCATGTGACGCTGTGAGAATATATGGCAGCGGACACAGATACTTTGAGTTCTACCTCCTGAAGGATCAACTTTGTCTCAGATGTTTCTCCAAAGCAGAAATGTTTGAGATCTCTGACTTTTGATTGCAAATCTGAGCAGTTTGAGTCTGAAATATGAGATAAGTGTCTCTTTAGTTGAAAAAAACATCAGGATAACTCTCCATCTGAACTCATTGCTCTGTAAGAGAAAGATCCATTTGTGATATTTAGTAGCAGACGTGATTGGGAGCGAGTGGACGTCAGGGAGTCTCTCTGGCGTCTGTGGGTCAGAGATGTCAGATGTAGGTTAAGAGGGGCAGCACGGGTTAACAGATCCACAGAGAGTTCATGACGACAGACGCACACATTCCTCACACTGCAGACCGTCTGCTCACTGTTGAGTGTACACTAGATTACATCAGCACAGAGATTATCCTCACACGCTCATGACAGTTCAGCATGCTTTCAGAGCAACAGCGCCATCTACTGACTGATGCCCAGAACAGGACTCTACTTCATTTAAAAGACTGGTTTTGCTTGCTAAATCAAGTATTGATCATACTTTGAACAAACCCCTTGAATTAATGTAGTCCACTGGTTCTTGATCACAAGGAGGCTTCAGCGAACCTCAAAGATGATTAAGACAAAGCTTTAAACTACTGAAAATCAAGATATATTTTATAATGAAGATACATTTATTTCTAGGTATGCCAAGATCTGATATATTTTATCGGGGAGACATTTTAAAAAACCTTTTTAAAAATCCTTATCCTAAGTCCAGTAAATCAACTGGAAGAGACAGGTAAATTCATTGACTAAAATGATTGTGATTCCTGAAGATCTTTCAGCTCTTAAAACTTCTGGAATACCGAAATGTAATTATTTTAATTTGAATTAATATTAATTTAGTTTAGTCACTCCTAGTTTCCGTAAACTATTCTGTATAGTATTATAGGTTTTGTTAATATTTTGAATTACATTTTAGTTTTATTTTTTGTTCTATTTTAATTAAAGTTTTAGTAATAGCATTTTTTTGTGCATTTTTATTGTTTTTTAAAATTGTCAGTATAGTTTTATTTATTAGTTTTAGTTATTAAAGGGAGGAATGAGGAATATTGCTTTGGCAACTAGCTGAAAAAAAAAAATAGGTTTAAGGGTTTTTATGTTTTAGTTTATTTTAGTCAACATTTATTTTGTTTCAAGAAATTCACTTTTTTATCAGGTTTAGTTTTAATTTTAGTTAACAGTAATAACCCTACATCTGACACACACACACACACACACACACACACACACACTGTATAGGAGTGAAAAGAAAGCAGTTACAACTGCCTCTGTGTTCATGAGGAGATAAAGACACTGTCTGAAGAGAGACTGATTACAAATCATCAAGGCCAACAATAAAATGCTGTTGACTCAGTTAGGAGAGATCATTTTGATCTGAACGTTTCAGGGTGTGTTTGTGTTCATGAGGCCTGAAATTATTCTAAGGGATGATTTTTGAACACAGAACATAAACTAATATCAAATAATACCATTGTACTTTTACATTTTCTGGGCATGTGCCTGGCTAAAACCATTGTATTTTTTTATAATTAAATTGTTCAAGTTGACGTTTCTCATCTAATATTTATATTTTATTTCAGCTTTATTTAAATTAACACAAATGATTTTAATAGTTCCAGTTTTAGTTAAAAATAACCATGTAAATACCATGGTACTCAAAAATGCATGTACCATGGTATTTAAATGGTGCTTCAACAATGCATTTTCAATAAAACATAAACATCTAAACCTCTGTAATTCTCAGTAAGAAATTCTGTAGATGACAGAAATAGTCAGTAAAAGCCTAACTTCATTCTGTTCATCATAAAAAGCGATCGAGTCTCTTCAGAAAATCTGGCCTAAACAGCTCAATTCATATAGTTTTACATCAAAGTGTTTGTTGCGAAGGCAGTCAATGGAGAGGCAGAAATCTCTCAGATTTCATCAAAAAGATCTCAATTTGTGTTCTGAAGATGAATTAAATTCTTACGGGTTTGGAACGACATGAGTGTGAGTAATTAATGACAGAAATTTCATTTTTGGGTGAACTAACCCTTTACTTTTTTATGCTCTTGTAATGTTACAAATTAAAAGACTTTTGAGGTTTTTTTAAAATGAATGATTCAGGAATGTCGCACAAAAAAACTAAAAACATGTCACACTAATATTAAATGTTTCACTGCACATCTACGTGTGCAGATGTATGCATGCTGGCTAATAATTGCCCTCTTTACTGTAAACCATGCTCATATTGAAAAAGTTAAATCCAGTAAATACAACCCAACATTGACATCTGTTAAACTCTAAACTATGTAAACATTCAATAATGTCAACATTTTCAACCTTTAGTGATCAAATGTTACATAACCTTTTCATTCAAACCTTTAATTATTATAAATGATTATAAAAATGTCCAAAGTCTCTTTAATTTTGAGCACATAATGAATTATTAGTATTTCATTATGCAACAAAGCACATATAGATCAAGATCAAACGTTTGGACAATCAGCTTTCTTCAGTGAATCATACAATGAATCTTTAAAAGAGCAGAGTCCAGTGATCACCAGGTGGAGACTCATCACAGGTGCTTTTCATCACGAACAATCACAAACTAAATCATCAAATCACAATTAAATGAATCCAAACAAACAAGTCAACACTAAAAACAATCATGCTTTGTTCTTGGAACCGTTCGGCCCCGTGTTGTAAAAGCGGCTGTTGTTTATAGTTCATATAAATGCTGTGTCTTCAGTACTCAACTTGTACAATTGAGTTACCAATACTCTAAATAATATCTAATTACCTCTACTACACTGTAAAAAATGGTTTAACTTAAAGGATTAGTTCACATTCAAATGAAAATTACCCTAAGCTTTACTCACCCTCAAGTCATCCTAGGTGTATATGACTTTCTTCTTTCTGATGAACACAATCTGAATATATTAATAAATATCCTGACGCATCTGAGCTTTATAATGGCAGTGAACGATACCAACGAGTATGAAGCTAAAGAAAGTGCCTCCATCCACATCCATCCATCATAAACGTGAACTCCACACGACTCCGGGGGGTTAATAAAGTCCTTCTGAAGCGATGCATTTGTGTAAAAAAAAAAAAAAAAATGAAGTAAAATATCTAGCTTCCGCCAGACCGCCTTCCGTATTCAACGTATGAAGAAAGTGTAAAACTCTCGCAGTTCACAAAGCTTACGTAGCGTCCTACGCCTTTCCTATTCAACTTACAGAAAAAGTGTAACTGACGCGACACCAGTTTACACTTTCTTCATACGTTGAATATGGAAGGTGGTCTGGCAGAAGCTAGATATTTTACTTCATAACTTGTTAAAGGGTTGGTTCACCCAAAAATGAAAATTCTGTCATTTATTACTCACCCTCATGTCGTTCCACACCCATAAAACCTTCATTCATCTTCGGAACACAAATTAAGATATTTTTGATAAAATCCGATGGCTCAGTGAGGCCTGCATCACCAGCAATAACACTCCCTTTTTCAATGCCCAGAAAGCTAAAAACATATTTAAAACAGTTCATGTGACTACAGTGGTTCAACCTTAATATTAAGAATACTTTTTATGCGCCAATAAAACAAATAAAAAAGACTTTATTCAACAATATCTAGTGATGGGCGATTTCAAAACACTGCTTCATGAAGCTTCGAAGCTTTACAAATCTTTTGTTTTGAATCAGTGGTTCGGAGCGTGTATGAAACTGCCAAAGTCATGTGAACTATTGAAGTTTCAAAACACTTATGACATAACGAAGCCTCGTTTACTGAAATCATGGGACTTTGGCGCTCTAATCTATTAGACTGCTTCAGTGTATTTTAGCTGTGTTTTTGAAAAGTGACGGACATACTCGATAATGTCAGATTGCACATTGTTAAAACAATTATCGTATTTGATATATATTGTAGTGATGGGAGAAACGAAGCTATTCAAAGCTTCGAATCAATTGAACCAATTGCTTTGCAAAATGCTTCACTGTTTCGAAGTGTTCGAAACATCACACGCTGGTGACCCCTGTTGGTCAGAACAGTGTAAATGCAACAAAAACTCAGGTCAAACATGCATAAAAACAGCTTTTACAAACCCATTGCAAATGTTTTATTGAAAATATAATCTATCAGATGCAATTAACTCATCATCTAATACCATTAAATATTAAGTGTTTGTATAATATGTATTCTTTTATCCATTTTCAGGGTCATGGGTCAGAGTCTATTAACTGCTATTATTGCTTTTAATTATACAAATACCTCATTAAAACATTTACAAATGTATAAAACTCATCAGAGATCATGTAATAGAGACTTGGACACTTAATAACTCAGGTAATAGACATAGACACTTTCAATAAAGCACTGCTGTGGGGCGATCTCAGTTAATCCGCATGATTCATAAATGTTTCCGCATGATTTGCAAATGTTTCAAAGCTTCATGAAGCAGTGTTTCGAAAGCGCCCATCACTAATATATTGCACACCCCTAGTTTAAAGAACTTAACATTTGCATTAATTAAATATTTTACAGAGAGAGTGATTAGTCAGGAGAAGTATTACCATAGGTTATTACAATCAAAGGTCAATGCTTAAACTCATTTCTGCCTATATTTGTGTATGTTCCTAACAAATATTTAGTAATTGCGGTAAATGAAAACAGCGATATTGACACACCTTATCTAATGTACATGACCTGTAAAATAACACAATCTGCATGGTTATTTATTGACCAGAGGGTCTTTATATTGGTGCTTTGCCTGGATGTTTCACACAGCTGATGAGTTTGCAGCTAAAATGATGGCACCAGTCATACTCTTTTGCTTCTTTTTGGCATTCTGTCCCCTCTCTGTTGGGACGCCCCTCACTTGTCCTCCTCCGTTTCTGAATGAGAGCGCACAGCAGGGATCAGGGAGACTTTGTGCGACGCTGCAACTGCAGACCAAGTTGCCCTGTCCCAGTGTTAACCTGTCAGTGAGAGAAAATGAGAAGCTGAATCCTGAAAAATGGCATCTGGAGAGTCTGTCGCTGAAGGTGAGGTTTCAAGATGCATATTTACTGAATATTATTATTTTTTTATAGAAAATATTGTTACAACCCTTCCTGCCTGCATGGTCATACTATTTTAAATCTAATTTAGGATTGTAAACTTTCAGAAAATTTACAAAAAATCCTTTAGAGTTTCGTTTTTCGCCCCTTTCCAACCCTAATGAAATTAAATTAAAAAAACTTGCTGATTCAGATGATACCAGTTCTGTCACTGAACATGCATACAATTGATCGCATTTCAAATTTTAATCCAGAAGTGATTTTTTTTTCTTATTGGCCTACAACAGTTACACTCACCCCCCTAAACCTCACTCCCATCCGGGTCACGGCACCAATGTAACCCCTCCTGTTCGAGCCGCCCGCTTTAAGTGGGACTCAAACCCGGGTTTGTCGGCATGGGAGTCGGGCGCTCTTACAAGAAGGCTAAAGACTGCTGTCTCTAGAGCACCTCTTGAGTTCAGGGGAGTGAGGTTTATGCACAGCTCTTACTAGCCTACGTCTGTTACATATGCATATGTATATTATGACCACTGACAATATTGTAAGATACTCATATAATATCTAATTAAATGAGATCTAATCAAGTAAACCACTGCTTGGACAAATGCATTGGATGAAAGTCTAGGAAATCATGGAAATGATAAAATCATGAATATTTTTTTTAAAATTTTTTCTGCATTTAATTTATCTTTGGTTGTTTTGCTGGAAATTTGAAGTACTTTTAATCTCAAATCTTTTTCTTTTTAGGTGGAAAAAATCTGCAGTTTTATGGTGTTTGAACTAGACAAAGAAAGAGAGCATTTTCCCGAAGGATTCTATTCAAACATTACTATAAACTCCATCGATACACAATCAGAATTTTTGTGTGTTTGCAAAAAATTGCACATCAGAAACAGACGTACTCCAACATTTAATGACTTTGCAAGCAAGCATTTAGTGGACAATCCTGCAAATCCATCTAATAACAACTATTGGCAGAAAGCGTGGGATTCTGCATCGAAATATAGAGCGGAAGTAAAGAATAGCAATATACCACGGAAACAATCCTTCATGGATAGAAAATATTTTAATACAAAGTTCACACGCGATTTTAAGATTAAAGCCTCTAATGACAGAATCTTATACAGAAGCGCGAGTAGAATGCCTATTTTTGATGTCACTAACAAAAATGGTAGACTAATCACAGTGAGAAGATTTGACTATATTGTGGTTGATCTTGACAACAATGATCAGCCAATTCATTTTGAACCTGTTCCAGAAGAGTCTGCCAAGCCCATGGAAAGAATGAAACCTGGACAAACTGTTTCAATAGATAGAAGAAGTGGTGCATCTGGTGCATCCAGAGGATTCGGAAGAGTAGTGCAGACAGTGGAAGAAGCTGTAGAACCCGTGGCTGAAGGAGAAAGTATAGCCATGTCTGTCATCGGAGCAACATCTACAGCGACTTCAGCAGCTACAGTCTTCGCATCAATTATGCATGTTTTGACTTTTTTTTTAATATAAGCCAAAAATTAAATCATGTTTTGAGGGTAATACTTTAATGTCTACTGTATGAACCTCAATATATCACTTATGCTAGTAATTATCAGATTTAATTGACAGTAATGAACAATTTAGTCAACCTTATGAAAAGTATTTCTTTACAGTGCTAGTACTGTGTTAAAAACTGTTACACCCTCAGTAAAATCCAATACACCCAAAGGATGTTTTTCTGCTGCATTTTTATTGTTCCTATCAAACTCTTAACCATATCATACAATCATTAAGTTGGCTTGAGAAAACCTACTTAAAGGGTTAGTTCACCCAAAAATGAAAATAATGTCATTTATTACTCACCCTCATGGCGTTCCACACCCGTAAGACCTTTGTTCATCTTTGTAACACAAATTAAGATATTTTTGTTGATGGCTCAGTGAGGCCTGCCTAGCCAGCAATGATATTTCCTCTCTCAAGATCCATTAATGTACTAAAAACACAAATCAGTTCATGTGAGTACAGTGGTTCAATATTAATATTATAAAGCGACAAGAATAAAAACAAAATAATGACTTATATAGTGATGGCCGATTTCAAAACACTGCTTCATGAAGCTTTGGAGCGTTATGAATCTGTTGTGTCGAATCAGCGGTTCGGAGTCACATGATTTCAGCAGTTTGGCGGTTTGACACGCGATCCGAATCATGATTCAACACAAAAGATATACAGATATACAAATATACAGAGCTACCGCAAAAACGGAAGTTCAAAGACAACATTCTAAAGATGGCGGCGTGCTTGTTTCTCTGGTAAATAAGGTCTATAACGTGAAATATCTGATATTCCGATTGTCAAATATGTGCAAGTGGATGTGTTTTGTTGTTTAAACACCTTTATAACGATCGCGTTAGTTGAGCTATACTCGCGATGGGCGCCGCCATGTTTGTGCCGCACAGAGAATCGGATATGTTGGATTTACAACACGTGAATACATCCACTTCTCCCGAAATATATGAAAGTAAGTGAGTCGGTGAACTGGGGAAGAATAGAGTAAGCTTTAAAGTTATTTTCACAATGTGTATCTGATATGAAACATGTCGTCTAATTATAATAGAAAGGAATGTTATTGCCACTTCTATAGACATCATTGTGTATTATACAAACTCTAAATATATTGTTTTGTTAGTACTTGTGTATTTAAATGTCTGAAACCTAAAATAAACATTATGTGGTTGAACACACTGTATATTTGTGATATGAAAAGCGCTGAGCATGTGCAGCTGTGGTTTAGCGCCAGCCAAAGCGCGCACGCACATTTGAATTTGGCAGTTGATCACATGATGCGCTACACTCCTGGGACCAGCCAAGACTGATCACACCGGTGTGATCGTACGCGTCAAAGGGTTAATATTGAACCACTGTACTCACATGAAATGATTTAAATATGTTTTTAGTACATTAATGGATCTTGAGAGAGGAAATGTCATTGCTGGCTATGCAGGCCTCACTGAGCCATCGGATTTCAACAAAAATATCTTAATTTGTGTTCTGAAGATGAACGAAGGTCTTACGGGTGTGGAACGGCATGAGGGTGAGTAATAAATGACATTATTTTCATTTTTTGGGTGAACTAACCCTTTAAGCTTATTATTCTTATACTAAAATTTCTAAATGCTACTCCTAAACTTTTCTTCGTGTGCTGTATCTTTTCAGACTAATCAGACTTACGGTTTTCCTAAAAAAGCTGATCAAAACTCTGAAAATTCCCATAGACTAGCTTTTAAAATTACTAAACTAAAGAAAACTTTAAAACTTCAAGCTTTTAAATCTACTTCAAACTTTCTGGCTAGGCTTTTTCAAGCCAGCTTTAAGTTTGTCTACAAACCTTTTTATCTGATTACAATCTTTTTCTGGAGACAATAAAAGTGAAATCATATCATAATAAAATTGCATCACAGAAGCAAACATGTTATAATAAATTACATTTGCCCAATAAATAAATGAATGCACCTGACGGCTATAATTGTGATATGACATTTTCAGACCACTTCAGTGTCTTCCCAAGATTTTATGTATTGGAACAGATTCCACACTGAGCAGAAGATGGCAGTGAGAACATGTTGAAAGGCATGTTCTTGAATAAATAATGAATTATGAATACAGAGAGCAATATGAACTAATGAAATGTGGGCGGCAAATATGGATATAGTAGAACATTTTCATAGGCCCTACCCTCAGATTGTTCAAAAAAACTTGATAAATCTTTCACTCATCGGGCTACATTCTCACAGCAGCAGAATGTGGCTGTCAGTCCTCTGTTTGAGTGCTAAATACTGTTGCGTTCACACACGGTATGGTTATTAGCCAGTAAACGAAAACAATGATATGTTAAAACAGACCATGGCTGTTTTAACCAAACATTTCTGTCTTTTACTGAATTTTAAAGTGCCACATTATGATTTTTCAAACATTACCTTTCATGTGTATATAATGTCGCTCTTTGTGAATGCAAAAGGTCTGCAAAGTTTAAAAATAGCTTATGATAACAAGCAGAATCACTGAAGGACAGAGCAACAAGAACAGAAACTACAGCTTCCAGCCACAGCCTTATGAAATCAGTTTTAGATAAAAGAATATAATAAATGTCATGACAATGGTGACATGCTTCATGCCACAATGCATTCTGGGAGCCATGAATGAGTTTTGTATGATTCACCCAGAATGCATTGCGGCATGAAGCATGTCACCGTTGTTGAGATTCATAGGCTGATTCTTGATGTATGTGTGTGTCTAAAACTTGCAAGAGCTTTAAAAAGTGTTTTGTTTACAATATGTTTTTAAACAGGAGCTCAAAACTTTTTTTGTACACATTTTTTTTTTTTAATCATTAAGTTTATCTTATTAAAACACTACTGGATCTCATGCTGTAGAGGCATAGGGTTTCTATAACCAACCATTTTCATGAGTTCAGCAAATAAGGCCACTATATGAGGATTGCAATTGTATCATCAACAAGAAGCCAACATCATCTGATCATGTGTCCTCTTGCTGTTCTCATCCTAACACAGTTACATCAGCTAGAGAAAAACGAATGTTCAAAAGTCAAGGATCAAGAGCCTAACTATAACAAACACTGATCGCCATAATGGTGACGCCAAATGAAAAATTTTCAATAAAACATCAACATCTAAACCTCTGTTAATTCTCAATAAGAGGTTCTGTAGACGTATAACAGAAATAAAGTCAATCTGGGGTGCGTTTCCCGAACAACGATGTAACTCGCTGCTGAACTACCATAGTACGATGCATTGTTGAACAAATCAACTAGCTAGTCACGACTGTTTCCCGAAACCGTATTGTCACAAACCTGTCGTTCACCCACGTTGGTGAATGATGTCATGCAGGTGGTGGAGTAATAACTTCCTTAAATGAATCAGTTTGAGATTGAATTAATGCTAGATTTTTTTTCTATAAATTACGGACATGGCATCAGAGGACTAATTCTCATTTTTCTCAGTTATTCTGCTTTATTTCCAGATTCAATGACAGACTCATTCTTACGTACGAGAGCACGTACGCACATGCACACTCTTCAAAAATGGTGGTCTTGACAAACTAAAATGTGTAAATGACATTTGTATATATTCAAAATCAAATATATACATTGTTCTTAATGTCAGCTTGCTTATTTTGCTCAAGATAATGATTTATTAAATCCACGTCATAAAAACAAGAAACTATGCTTCTGACCACAGCTGTCGTTCCAACCACACAAGTTTGCGATGCAGTTTGTGAATGTTCATTTGAACGATGGTTTCAGGAAACACCAAATCGTTGAACTATGTTAGTTACGATGAAACTTGTGATGTTGGCTGGGAAACGCACCCCAGGTTAGTAATAAGTCAAGCTGGTAATGTTGTTTGTGGAGTTGTTTAATTTAGGAACATCATACTAACCTTTAAATGGTGTTAATGGCTATTAATATTAAGGGGAAAAAATGCATTTTTATGTTCTTGGAATGTTACAAATAAACATTCCTATAATGTTGAGTTGTTGTTAAAAATTTAGTTAAAAGATCATTTCAGGAACTTCATACTGACCTTAAAAAATGCTTCACTAACTTTAAATGTTCCTCGTCTACGTGTGCAGATGCATGTATGTTGGCTAATAATTGCCCTCTTTACTGTAAACCATGCTCAAATTGAAAGTGAAATCCAGTAAATACAACCCAACATTGACACTGACCATGTAAACACTCAATAAAGTAAATGTTTTCAACCTTTAGAAATCAAATGTTACAGAGCCTAACCTTTCACTTCAAACCTTAAAATTCATTCCAGGAAATGGATGCAGTTAAATTCAGTTAAATTTCAGATGTACACAAAGTATCTGAACAGTATTTGCAGGTTAAATAAATACAAATACATGCATGGTCCATTGTTAAGGCAGTCAGTTTCTACATATTTGTCTAGTAATATATATTATTGGTTTAAAGGGTTAGTTCACCCAAAAATGAAATTTCTGTCATTAATTACTCACCCTCATGCCGTTCCACACCCGTAAGACCTTCGTTAATCTTCGAGAACACAAATTAAGATATTTTTGTTGAAATCCGATGGCTCAGTGAGGCCTGCATAGCCAGCAATGACATTTCCTCTCTCAAGATCCATAAAGGCACTAAAAACATATTTAAATCAGTTCTTGTGAGTACAGTGGTTCAGTATTAATATTATAAAGCGACGAGAATACTTTTGGTGCGCCAAAAAAACAAAATAACGACTTATTTAGTGACGGCCGATTTCAAAACACTGCTTCAGGAAGCTTCAGAGCGTTAAGAATCAGCGTATTGAATCATGATTCGGATCACGTGTCAAACGCCAAACTGCTGAAATCACGTGACTTTGGCGCTGATTCGACACGCTGATTCATAATACTCCGAAGCTTCCTGAAGCAGTGTTTTGAAATCGGCCATCACTATATAAGTCATTATTTTGTTTTTTTGGCGCACTAAAAATATTCTCGTCGCTTTATAATATTAATATTGAACCACTGTACTCACATGAACTGATTTAAATATGTTTTTAGTACCTTTATGGATCTTGAGAGAGGAAATGTCATTGCTCCTTATGCAGGCCTCACGGAGCCATCAGATTTCAACAAAAAATATCTCAATTTGCGTTCCAAAGATGAACGAAGGTCTTACGGGTTTGGAACGGCATGAGGGTGAGTAATTAATGACAGAATTTTCATTTTTGCGTGAACTAACACTTTAAGTTAAAAAAAGTAACCTGGTTGCCTTTAATTTTTTTGAGTTATTTGAGATTATACAAAAAAGAGAGATTGGTTTAATAAACAGAAACTCAAAATATTGTTACAGCATCATCTAAGTTGATTTGACGAAAGAAAAAAGTTGCGATGAATCAGGAAAATAATTTTTACAGTGTTTGTGGTAGTAAGTTTAATCAACTCAAAAAATAGCTAATTTTCTTGCTGAATTTAAGGCAATCAGTTTCCTAAAGTAACAATCAATGATCAAGTTTTGCCTGTATTTGTGCATGTTCCTAACAGATCAGTTACAGTAGTAATTATTGTATAATGACTTTGAAAACAGCGATATTGACACACCTTATCTGGTGCCCATGACCTGTAAAATAACACAATCTGCATAGCTATTTATTGACCAGATGGTCTTTATATTGGTGCTTTGCCTGGATGTTTCTCACAGCTGATGAGTTTGCAGCTAAAATGACGGCACCAGTCATACTCCTTTGCTTCTTTTTGGCATTCTGTCCCCTCTCTGTTGGGACGCCCCTCACTTGTCCTCCTCTGTTTCTGAATGAGAGCGCACAGCAGGGATCAGGGAGACTTTGTGCGACGCTGCAACTGCAGACCAAGTTGTCCTGTCCCAGTGTTAACCTGTCAGTGAGAGAAAATGAGAAGCTGAATCCTGAAAAATGGCATCTGGAGAGTCTGTCGCTGAAGGTGAGGTTTCAAGATGCATATTTACTAAATAATATTTTTCTATATGGAAAATAGTGTTACAGCCTGATCACAAAACAAATTTTAAACCAGAAGTGAAATATTCCTTTTTTACCTGAAAATTCGTAGTTGTTCTGACAATCCTTTTCACAGATACATTTCAGTTTTTCTATAAATACTTCTGCTCAACCATAGTAAGAGAAAAAAACATTAAATAGGAAATATTAAGAATTCTATATTGATATTTTAGTCTTAATAGTAACCATGAATAACAAAAAACTGACATTGACATTGAAACTGGGCATTGTTTTCATGTTTATTTAATTATTTATTTATAATAAATTTACTAATAACAGCCTAAATGGGGTAAGATGGAAAGATGGGGTTCTTCAGTCTTGTGAATCCACTTTTTTCATGCTATTTTGTACAAAATACTAATAAATAAATAAATAAATGTGCCAGAATGTATCTGATCACTACTGACAACTTTGTAAAATACACATACAATATATCTAATTACATCATATCTAATCTAATAAACCACTGCTTGGACAAACACATTGGGCAAAAATCTAGGAAAATAATTAATAAATTTTTAATAAATTAATAAAACGCATTTTACTCAAAATATTTGGCTGTATAGTTTTGCTGAAACATTTGTTACTAAATCATCAAAAGTTTAATTTATAAAAGATTATATTTATCATCTTTTAAAATATGCAGAAATATGGAAGCTTGTTTCCACCACTAAATAAAAAAATAAAAAAGGCTTTTTATCTCACAATTCTGACTGTTTTTCTCAGAATTGCGTGTTATAAAGCCAGAATATATTAATATTGTGAGATAAACTCGCAATTGCGAGAGGAAAAAAGTCAGAATTATGGTCATGGTCATGAGTTCCATCATTACCAGAATAGTATAATTCAGTAATTCAGTGTTTCCCAAAAGCATAGTTCCTACGAACATTAGCAAAAAGCATTGCAAATTTGTGTGGTTGGAACTACAGCTCTTGGCCTGTGGTAACCTGGGATTGACTGAATCATTTGGAAATACAACAAAACAACGGAGAGCAAAAATAGAGAAGTAATCTTCAGATGCCATGTTTGTCATTTACAGCAATAATCTGATATTAAAACCGTGTCTATACCGGCCGTGACCGTTGTTGCTCGTGTCGCAACAGCTAAAAGCTGTCTACACTGGATGCGATAAAGCACAAGTTGCAAAGCATTTGTCCTTCATGTCAGTACGCCATCACTAAAAAGAGGCATCGGTTTACTGTTGGAGATTTGCCGCTCGCGTCGCACCACCTGTGGTGCACTAAGGTAACCAAAGGCCCCTGGGCTACAGCATTACAGTAGGCCCCCCTACCCCAGATAAATTTGTTTTTAGCTTCCTGCCAATTATTTATGTAAATATTTATATTGTTGATAACGTTTAACATTTACAACACTGTATATATGCTGTGTAAAAATATGGGTCAAATAAAGGTGAATATTCAAATTCACTCTTTGTCAGTGGGTGGCGCATGTGAAAAGCAGAATTTTAGCAGTTACAAAACAAAGCAGCGATGCGCTTATAAACACTACATCAGTGTTTCCCAACCCCTTTTTTTTGTTAAGTTTTGTTAAGTCATGATACAAAAGATGAAGCACTATGCACATATTGAAAATTTGCTTCAACTAGACGGCAAATAGCAGACTAAGAATATTCTCCACTCTTTAAATACAAAAAAACCCCCAAAAACGTTAACCTTAATGGGCATAATGCTTCTTGAGTAAAGAAAACGCTGTACTTGAACAAACATCAGTTCTTTATTTAACCTTGCATGCAAACAAGCAGATCTCCAAACTGTGCACAGCACAATCTAAATTGAGGCAGGGAGGAGTTATGAGGTTTGACTGACAGTTTTGCCAATGGATTTACGAGGTTTAGTCACAACCTCTTTTAAATGCTTTTTATTGGTTAAATATTTGTCAAACCCACATACAGACATAAAGGATGACCAATAGCATTAATTTTATAAAACAAAAATGACGAAATATAGAGACAAAAGGCTTTGCCCCAACAGTGATGATATATTCTTATTTGTAGCATTTTTTTTTTTTTTTTTTTTTTACATTTTTTGGAATTTGATAATTTTCCACGGCACTCCTGACAACCTGTCATGGCACACTAGTGTAAAAGAAAATGTCATCAAAACTTTTCTGGCCAAAATGCAAGTTTACAGCTCAATGATATACTAAATAACATGAATTATACAAAATATTTATTATTCATCAGCAGTAGATCAAATTACTAACTCTCATGTCGTTCCACAACCGTGAGATCTTCGTTCATCGTCGGAACACAAATTAAGATATTTTTGATAAAATCCGATGGCTCAGTGAGGCCTCCATTGACAGCAAGACAATTAACACTTTCAATGCCCAGAAAGCTAAAGACATATTTAGTTCATGTGGCTACAGTGGTTCAACTTTAATGTTATGAAGTGACGAGAATACTTTTGTGCACCAAAAAAACAAAATAAAGACTTTTCAACACTATCTAGTGATGGGCGATTTCAAAACACTGCTTCATGAAGCTTCGAAGCTTTACAAATCTTTTGTTTCGAATCAGTGATTCGGATCGTGTATCAAACTGCCAAAGTCGTTATTTTGTTTTTTTGCTTTTGGTGCACAAAAAGTATTCTCGTCGCTTCATAACATTAAGGTTGAACCATTGTAGTCACATGAACTGTTTTAAATACGTGTTTAGCTTTCTGGGCATTTGAACGTATTGATTATCTTGCTGTCAATGCAGGCTTCACTGAGCCATCAGATTTTATCAAAAATATCCTAAAGGATTAGTTCACTTTCAAATGAAAATTAGCCCAAGATTTACTCACCATTCATTTGAAAGTGAACTAATCCTTTAAGCAGTGAGTTACGTCATTGTATGTAAAACGCACCCTGTGTGTGGCTTTTCTGTTAGAACCGCACAACTCCTCGTTCAGGCCCTTGTCATCTCTAGATGGGACTGGGGTTGCCACGGGTCATTAAAAAAAGTCTAAAAATGTCTTAAAATTCTCCTAATAAAAGGCCTTAAGTACTAAATTGTCTAAAATTCTGATTCAATAGGTCTTAAATATTATTGGTCACATTACCGCAAAAATGTATCCAGTCTGACGGACCCAATGACAGTTTACAATCATTAGACAGACCGAAGATTTTTTTTTCCTCTGGTAGTTACTGCGTCATCAGAGAGAATTGAGGTAACAGGTCGAACTACAGCTAGCTGATCAGCCTCCTAGCTAGTTTAAAATGGTAAATGTAAGGTTAAAGGGGGGGTGTAATGCTATTTCATGCATTCTGACTTATTTACACTGTTAAAGAGTTGGATTCTCATGCTAAACATGGCCAAAGTTTCAAAACAAGAGTTGGACGTATTTCTGTGCCAAATACACTACTTCTGGTTTCATACCAGGTTTCAGAGAGTTTTTTTCAAGTGTGTCCTGTATGACGTCAAAAGAGAGCAGAATTCCTTGTATAGGCACTTCTCCCTGATAAGAGAGAAGCACACACATCACCCAGAGCAAGAGCAAGAGCAGGCCCATCAACGCGTTTCGTTCAGGATACGGAAGCCCAGAGATTTTTCAACAATGACTGTCCCAATTCAGGGGCTGCACCCTTTGAAGGCTGCATACATCATCAAGGCAGTTTCATTTAAGAAAAATAACCATTAGATTGCAACATAAGAAAGAAATTACAGTATTTTACACCTCACAATGAATATCAGTCAATTGTATTATGGTTACTTTTCTTAAATATGACATCCTTGATGAAGTATTCAGCCTTCAAATGCGACCTTCGGAGGACGCAGCCTCTGAATGAGACGCAGGGAATGTCACAGAAGGAGTGTGTTTTTGGTTGTGAGGGAAAGATTACATTTTTCAGCTTCCCAAAGAACCCAGCGTTAAAGGAACAGCAGATGAAGTTTGTTTTTCCGGAGCAGCAACAGAGTTGTGCACGTATGTTTGTTTGTTCCTGGGATTTCAGGGTGATGAATACTTTGTAAACAAGTCCCAGTTCAGCGCTGGATTTGCAGATCGCGGGTGGTGAGTAAAGCTGCATCAGATGTCTGTGTTTTGTTGGCAGTCAGCGCGCAAGTGCATATAATGTAAACAACACAAACGTTTTTGTTCTCTTTTTATTTATAATGATGTCGCAGCTAGCAGACGCACTCGCACTCGTGACTCTTTAGCTCCGCCCACGGCACTGATGGCTGGCACGCCTCCAGGAGACTCGGTTTAGCGTATCTACCTTTAATAAATATGATAAAACTAAAGACTTTTCAGAGATATGAAGGATGCATTGTTACTCTATATGTACTCAAGATTAACATGAGATTGGCAGAAACTGTGTGTGATCTCCCCCCCCCCCCCCCCCCTTTAATGAAAAATGGCTCGAGAACAATGAGTCCACATGATCTCATTCTTAAATGACAAGGATTCGCTTGTCTATTGAACTTTTGACAAAATCACACCGGAACATTCAAATCTGCGTTGGTGCTGCCACTGATCAGAGAAAGCAGTTGTCATGTATAGGTATGGAAAAGCTTCACAGTCTTTTTAACCACACAGTATTGTTAATTCTGTTACAAATATTCATATTATCATAGAAGAACTGAGATAAAAGTGGATATAAACAATGACGTTAACGAAATTAGAGTAAATCACCTTTTGAAAGTAACATGGCTACGGTGTAGATTTTAGGACTTCCTCACACCTCAGTCATACAACAAAAAGGCATCATGCCTCAGACTAAAAGGCTTCAGTCATCGGACAAAACGGGATCGCGCCTCAGACCAAAAGGCTTCAGACGAAAAGGCATCGGATGAAACGGACTCAGACAAAAAGGCATCAGACTAAAAGGCATCAGGTTTGTTTGTTTTTTGTATAGCCTAACTTTCTATTGGCTTTTATCCCATTATAATGCCGTCCTTCATTTGTCTTTTTCTTTACTGTTACTATATCCAAATTTATGTAAGATGTGTGTGTGTGCATGTTAATTATGTAGAATCTATCTGTTGATGGTATTCCTGTAGGCTATTTATAAGAAAAGAAAAGAACAGAAAAGAACATGGCGATTTTCATCGGTTCCGATTTGCCGATGGAACAGAAGAAATAAAGCCGTTTCCCTGGTAACCTCTGTACACAAAGCAGCTGTGCTTATAACAACGCATTCAAATAGCTCGAAAGATTTTTTACCTCTCTTATAAAAATGAGCCATGGTTTTACTACAAATAAAACAAAATGGTTATAGTAGTTAACCATGGTAACCACAAATTAACCATGGTTTTGCTACACTATAGTTTATGGTATTTGTAGTAAAATTATTGTTATACAAATAGTTACACTTTTAACCATGGTTAATTTTCGTATGTGTTCGCAATAGTTTGCAATGCAAACTATTTGCAATATGTTATTTTGCTAACTTTTTATACATGCAAATAAAACTAGTGAATAATACAAATTTACAAAATAATTTCAGTGGGATATGTTTTATACAACTTAGTGTAACATTTAACAGAAAACTGCATGCACGTGACATCACATTGAGGCAGGGCAATTCGCTTCTTTCTAAGTCCGTTTCGTCTGATGCATTTATGTATGATGCCTTTTAGTCTGAGGCTGTTTTGTCTGACGCCTTTTTATCTGAGTCCGTTTCGTCTGATGCCTTTTGGTCTGAGGCTGTTTCGTTCGATGCCTATTTGTACGAGACCTGACACCTGACGTCGTTTTTCCTGAGACCTGAAGCCTTTCAGTTTGAGGCGCGATGCCGTTTTGTCCGATGACTGAAGCCTTTTAGTCTGAGGCATGAAGCCTTTTCGTTGTATGACTGAGGTGTGAGGAAGTCCTAAAATGTACACTGTACATGGCGCTTCAAATAACAATTGTATATATCAATTACTGGTACATCATTACGCCACCAGATGGCGGCAAGTAAAAAATGCATTTGGCATTGAATCATTCATTCAAGAGATTCGTTCAGAAAACGCTGATTCATCCAGTAATGTAACAATGAAGTGCTTATAAGTGAGTCATTGAATCATCAACTCAGGTTTAATCCAGAGTTTGCGATTAACTCTGAAGTGCATGCACCTGAAAGTGTGACACGTGCAGCAAACAGCCAATCACACGGAACATGCAGAGCATCCGTTTGATTCACTTCTCGTGAAAGAGCAACGCAATTCACTTCTATTTATATCTGTAGACACCCTGTACTTTCCAAGTAGGGGTGCAACTCTCTAAATCTCATCTATTGAGTTGACCTCCAGGAATAAGTCTGCAATATCTGCACCCTCTTACGCTCTCTCTTACAAGTCAATATCCCTTTGCAGAGAGGCACAAAATCACTTTCCCGAATAATTAGACATTTTTAGTAAAAAGTGTTTTATTAAAGGGGGAGGGGGGTAACACACAGTTTCTGCCAATCTCACGTTAATCTTGAGTACCTATAGAGTAGTACTGCATCCGTCATATCTCCGAAAAGTCTTTAGTTTTATTATATTTATAAAAGATTGATAGGCTGTACTGAGTCTTTCCGAAAAAAGCCGAGCTCCTGGAGGCGTGCCTGCCTTGGGCAGTGCTAAAGAGTCACGAGCACATGCAGCTTTTGCGTAGAGATCGTCTGCGAGCTGTGACATCGTTTGTGTTGTTCACATTATATGCACTTGCGCACCGATTGCCAACAAAACACAGACATCTGATGCCGTTTTACTCACCACCCGCGATCTGCAAATCCAGCGCTGTCCTGGAACTTGTTTACAAAGCATTCATCACTGAAATTCAGGTAACAAACAAATATACATGCTGAAGCTGAAAAAGGTTATCTTTCCCTCACAACCAAAAACACACTCCTTTCGTGACATTCCCTGCGTCTCAATCAGCTCCCCAGCTCCCTAGGTTATGAATCGGTATATCGTGAAAATGAATGTGGCAGACTCCCTGGTCAGTGCCCTGACTATTGAACTAGGGAGCTGATTGAGACGCACCCATAAAATCTCTCGGATTCCGTATCCCGAACGAAGCACGTTGTTGGGCTTGCTCTTGATCTGGGTGGTGTGTATGTGTGCAGGGTTTTCAGGAAGAAGTGCCTATACAAGGAATACCACCCTTTATTACGTGATAAAGGGCCATACTCAAAAAAAAAAGGGGCGAGATTTTACACATTTTTGTCAGATGCCTTTTAGAGATTGTTTGGACACTGTGATGGTGCTAACTATAGACAAATTAAGAAATTGCCTTGGGCCTCCACATCGTCAGGGGCATCACATCAACAAAATTATACTTTTGTCAAATGTCTTTACATCATTTAACCATGGTCTTGTGAATTGTTTCATTAAATCTTACTTTTTCTTTTTAGGTGGAAAAAGCCTGCAGTTTTATGGTGTTTAAACAAGACAAGCAACACCAACATTTTCCTGGAGGATTCTATGCAAATATTCCTAAAAACTCCATCAATAAACAATCAGAATTTCTGTGTATTTGCACAAAATTGCACATCAGATACAAACGTACAACACCTGAAGATTTTAAAAATAGGCATTTAGTGGACGAGCATGCAGATCAACTGGATAAAAACTATTGGCAGGACAAGTGGGATAAAGCAGCAAATATTAGACTGAATGTACCAACAACTCAATCCTTCATGGTTACAAAAGATTTTGAGACTTTAAAATTTAATTTTCCGATTATAGTTTATGACAAAACTCCAAATGCATACAGAAGCAAGAGCAAATTATTCAGAAGTGACAGAAAAATTTTTATTTATGATGTCAGTAA
This sequence comes from Ctenopharyngodon idella, assembly GCF_019924925.1. Taxonomy (NCBI): domain Eukaryota; kingdom Metazoa; phylum Chordata; class Actinopteri; order Cypriniformes; family Xenocyprididae; genus Ctenopharyngodon; species Ctenopharyngodon idella. Next base: position 4,564,611 of record NC_067222.1, on the reverse strand, counting down.
TACAAAGGAGTCTGGACTAACAGTCGAGAGGAGACATGATTATGTTGTGGTTGCTCTTAAAAATGGAAAGCCAGTTCACTTTGAACAAGCTAAAGATATTGCTGAACACTTAGAAAAAATGAAAAGTGGAGAAACTCTTAATGTGAAAAAAGTACTTAAAGGAAATAAAGCAGTTTTGGAAATCATGGCTGACATTGAAACCATAACTGGAATTGCAAAAGGGACAACCCAGGATGTAATCAAAGCCATAAATTCATTTGGAGAAAGTACAGCCATAGCTGTGAACAGTGCCATGGATCAGATCAGAGTCATAACTACAAGAAAACGTGCATCAAAATATGCAATCCAGGAACGTGCACCAAACCCTGCAATCAGAGTGCGTGCACCAAACCCTGCGATCGGAGAACGTGCACCAAACCCTGCGATCGGAGAACGTGCACCAAACCCTGCGATCGGAGAACGTGCACCAAACCCTGCGATCGGAGAACGTGCACCAAACCCTGCGATCGGAGAACGTGCACCAAACCCTGCGATCCAGGAACGTGCACCAAACCCTGCAATCAGAGTGCGTGCACCAAACCCTGCGATCGGAGAACGTGCACCAAACCCTGCGATCGGAGAACGTGCACCAAACCCTGCAATCGGAGAACGTGCACCAAACCCTGCAATCCAGGAACGTGCACCAAAGCCTGCGATCCAGGAATGGGCACCAAAGCCTGCGATCGGAGAAGGTGCACCAAACCCTGCGATCGGAGGAGGAGGAGGCGCAGGAGAGACTGCGATCGGAGGTGGCGCAGTCGAGACTGCGATTGGAGGTGCCGCAGCAGAGACTGCGATCGGAGGTGCCGCAGCAGAGACTGTGATCGGAGGTGGCGCAGTCGAGACTATGATAGTAGGTGGCGCAGCAGAGACTGCGATCCGAGGTGGCGCAGCAGAAACTGCGATCGGAGGAGGCGCAGGAGAGACTGCGATCGGAGGAGGCGCAGCCGAGACTGCGATTGGAGGTGCCGCAGCAGAGACTGCGATCGGAGGTGCCGCAGCAGAGACTGTGATCGGAGGTGGCGCAGTCGAGACTATGATAGTAGGTGGCGCAGCAGAGACTGCGATCCGAGGTGGCGCAGCAGAAACTGCGATCGGAGGAGGCGCAGGAGAGACTGCGATCGGAGGTGCCGCAGCAGAGACTGCGATCGGAGATGCCGCAGCAGAGACTGTGATCAGAGGTGGCGCAGCCGAGACTGTGATAGGAGGTATAATTGTTCATGAAGGCTGGAAGGGAAAATGCCTTATGTTCAGGTGTGCTTAATTACTAAGCAATGACAAATTAGACACTAGACACGATGACAAATAATTCTGTATTATGCGGGCCAGACAAGTAATTTGGCGATGTCACTTTGTAAAAAAGACGAAGCATCTGCGCACATACACATTCAAACAGGCATACCTATAGACTAAACACGTAAATGAACGGCAAGAATGCATTAAAGTTCTTCGGTTTTCAGTTAAAATGGTGTCATTTAAGCTGCCCATAAGTTAATAATTAATGATTTTTACAACAGAAGTGATTCAATCAAAAACCTACTTTAGCTCGATAATATTTTCTTAGAGCTGCTGTAAAGAGAAAACAACCTCTGTCAAATAATTTTCCTATTATCACTGTGAAGCTGCTTTGAAATGATCTGTATTATAAAAAGCGCTATATAAATGAAGAAGACTTGACTTGTAAAAGAAAATCTGCCTAATAATTACGCACACCTGAATATAAGGCATTTTTCATTTCCAGCCTTCATGAACAATTATACATCATTTATAAATTATTAAATACAAAATTAATAGTTGTTATTAAAATGTATGTGGTTTGGAATTTGTAAAATGTGCGTGGAAAAATATGATCAGAAAATCAACTTGCATAATAATTATGCATGCACACAGCAAAATACCCAGTGTTAAATGAACACCCCTCAGTGTACATATGTGTCCACACTACAGGGTGTTAAAAGTAACACTGAAGCAGTGTTAAAGATATTGAGATAATTAAGTAATGACTGACCATTTTTGAAGATGCCTGATGTTAATAAGCAAAATCATTGAAGGAAAGAGAAACAGCAAGAACAACTACACCTGACTTCCACTTATTGCACTTATTACTAATCAGTTTGTCTTTATTTCTGTCATACATATACAAGACCTCCTATTGAGAATTAACAGAAGTTTAGATATTAATGTTTTAATGAAAGTTTAGGTTTAGTCACCATGATGGTGATCATTGTTTGCTTTAGTTTGTCACTTTATCCCTTACTTTTTATTGTTGATATTTCTCCTTCTCCTTTAACTTTGTGTTTGTAAAGCACATGTGTTACAGCTAGAGAAAATGTGATCTGGGCTGCATTTCCCAAAAGCATTGTAAGCATGAATTGATTCAATGTGACCGTTTGTTGCAATTGTTCTACGATCAACTTCAGCTTGCAATGCTTTTAGTAAATGCAACACAGAACATGATGGTTGTGTTTTGATGCATTGCCTGATTTATTGGTCTCCTTCAGCATTATTAACTGCAGTTGTATAATGGTTTTATTATTTTTTCAGCTTAAGATTCAGCTGTGCTTTTATAATCTGAAGTTTTTTAAAAACACATACAGACATCAAGAATCAGCACATGAACCTCAACAATGGTGACAATCAAACAAAGTGCTTCATGTTGCAGTGCATGATGGAGCCACCAATCAAAACTCATCCATGGCTCCCATCATGCATTTCAGCATGAACAAATTATACAGCTGAATTATCCTGTAATTTTCATTGATTGTTCCTATTTGCTTTTAATTTGCTGTTGTTTTGTTGTGACAATAGCTTGTTTTGTGATGTTCAGGGTTGATCTGTTTGTCAGTATTTTGTATTTATTTATTGTCACCAATCTTGAGAATCAAATGCTGATTCTTGATGTCTGTGTGTGTCTAAACACAGAAGATTCTGTGCACAATGTATTTTTGAAATTTTTCATATTGCTGTTGGATCTCAGGCTGTAAAATCACAGAACTACAATCACCTGAAATTACATATCAAGCATGAATGACATCAGTGAATCGGGTCATTACATGATGATAATATCATCATCAAAATTATATTCTCTTGTCACAACATATGTGCTTTATAAACACAAAGTTGAAGCAGCCAAAGAAAACTAATATTAAGATGTAAAGGGTCAAGAGCCCAACTAAAGCAAACACTGATCTCAATCACGGTGACACAAAATGTTACATAAAAACATCAACATCTAAACTTCTGTTGATTCTCAATAAGAGTTTTTTTATATGTATGACAGGAATAAAGTTAAACTGAGTAATAAGTGCAGTAAGTGGAAGTCAGTTGTAGTTGTTGTGTCTCTCTTTTTTCTGTTCTTGTTGTTTCTTCAGGTATCTTCAATAATGGTCAGTCATCACTTAATTATCTCATTAACTTTAACACTGCTTCAGTGTTACTTTTAACACCCTGTAGTGTGGACACATATGCACACTGAGGGGTGTTCATTCAACACCGGGGATTTTGCTGTGCAGTCAAATCATAAATCTGCATCACAGAAGCAAACATGTTAAAATAAATTACATTTACTCAATAAAAATGAATACACCTAGTAGCTGTAGACATGACATGACAGCTATAACTGTGATCTAAAATGTTCAGACCATTTCATCAGTGTTTTCAGAGTTGTCAGAGTTATGTTCAGTTTCGGCCATGTTTCTTTGTGTCTTCCTTGTCTGCATGGACCCAGTTTCTCAGCTTGTTTGATTATTATTCAGCTCACCTGTTGTTAGCCAATTAGCTCATTAGTTCCTTTATTTGTTCTGGTATTTAAACTCCCTGTGTTCATGCAGTCTTTGTCCTGTCTATGTCTGGTGAGTTTTTCCTGCCTGTCCCATGAGATTTTAGATTAAAGACCATTTGAATTATATTCTCTTGCATTGTGCACTTCATTCAGAGTACCAATGACAAGAGTGGATGCTGCATTTGGAAGTAGTTATTTAAGGTGTTAGTTCTCTGTAGTCCACAGTCCCTATGCTCGTGTTGCTACATTCAAGCATGCGATTGGCCGAGCAAATAGCACGTTCAAAACTGACATTTACATGGATTTTTAATAGATCTCTTATTAAATGAACAAAAAACACTAGTTTTCTAAGCTGAACAGCAAACTTTTTTTGCAAGGCCTTCCCAAAATTTTGAGGTGAAAATGGGAAAAGGACGATTTCATGTTAATAAAATCCCCAGTTATTCATTTCATTTCATGTCTCAGAATGTGTATTTCTTGTCTGTAATTTCACCATTGTAACACTATAAATTATCACTGAAGTCGAAACGTCAAATCTGCCGATGTAATTAAAATCATTCAGAAAACTGTGCTAAGGTGAGTCTGAGGGGTAGAGAAGGAAATTAAAAAAATTAAGGAAGACCATATGCCTAAATTGGATAATAACACTGGTTTTAGTTTTGGTCAATTCAGTCTTCACATATTTTATTTCAGATTAAAAGGCAATGTTTCTAATTTTTCATTTAAGTTTTTTTTGTTTGTTTGTTTACGTTTAAATAGTATTTCAAGTTTTTCATCTAATATTTATATTTAATTTATTTCAGCTTTATATAAATGAGAGAAAACCATGGTATTCTGTGAAGTAGGTTAGGTTAAAATGTAAACACCATTGTATTGCCGTCTGAAGCATCTATGGTGGATCTTGTGTATAATACAACTGACGTTGTACTGTAACATGGTAGCATTCCCGGCTGAACAGATGCAATTTACTCTCAGGAACTGATGTTTGTAAAGAATTTAATTTCCAAAAACACCGTAAGAGCTGAATAAAAACAAACAAACAAACAAACAATATTAGACATCTGCCTGCTAATTGTATACAAATATCCATAAGCCTATAAATGAATACACATTTGCAATTAATAGGCTTACACCATAAATAATGTGACAATAAATCACATTTTAGTATACAGGCTAATGTAATAACCTATATGATTTTATGAATTGTTTTAATTACAACAATCTCCCTTTAGAGTGCGATGTTAACTACCTTATATGAAACACCTGAGTTAACAATGAATTAATTTTGGTAAAACTGATGATCTTAATTTAGAGAGAAAAACATTAATTATATAAAATTACCAAATATAGTGCTGATTTACTGTAAACAATCTATTTGGAGTGCAAATCAAGAGAAACACTGACGAGGCAATACTACACTGTGCCAAACAACATTAGCAAATGAAAGAGATCAATAAAATAAACACTTCAAAGTCCTTCAAAGTTTACCACACAACATAAAATTAAAAACGGTACCTTGTGCCCTTCAGCCAGAAGCTAAGATGTAGAAAGAAACCTTTTTAAACAAACATTTGTACAGTGTGTACCCAAAAGTTCATCCTTTCTCTGGTAACATTAAATCAGAATGATGTTTCACGTAAAAAGTGCGCCAATGAACACACAGGGTGCCGCTGCACTTCCTTTTCCAGACTTCAAAATAAAGGCATGTGTGGTAAAAATGTAAACACTCTTGTAAAACAAATAAGAATACAATGTCCACATTAAGTATGCAGCGAGAATTATTAGTCAACCAAAACAAACAAAAGGTTTTTTTTTTTTTTTTTTTAAGTAACATTTTCAATAATAAAGTCCTTTCTTGTGAAAGCCTTTCTCAGGTATTCTATGGCAACACTGCCCTCTATGGTTGGAGGTAAAGATGACGGCCTACTTCAGAGATTGGGAATTTAATGGTCATTTACACTCCCACCAAATCATGAGTGATTTGTATGACGTTAAGAAATATAAATTACAAATGATTTTCAAATAAAAAAATGACCTTTAACTCAGAAACGGACGAAAGGTGTCCATACTATGAAGATTGAACGCTAGAATTTAAGTAATATAATGAAAAGGATACACTTGGTTGCTCTTGGAAGCAGCTAGATGGTCTCTAGCAACAGGATCAGCTTCTGGACTGGGCGTTCAATGACAGACAGCTTGTTGAGACGACGACCATCCTTCTCCAGATTCCGGTCACCAAGGCATACCTTGACTCTTCTCACAAGCCCATCTTTATCTGTAGTAGTCTCTGTAACTCTGGACAGCCGCCACTCATTTCTAGGCAGACCATCAGCCTTTTCCATGACAATATCTCCTACTTGCAGGTTTCTCTTTGCTCTGTGCCAGCGCTGCCTGGTGGCAATGTTGGAAAGATACTCCCTACGCCAGCGGCTTCAAAACTGCTCTGCGAGGTACTGAACATGGCGCCACCTTTTTCTTGCATAGATGTCTTCTCTGATGAATCTGCCTGGTGGTGGTAATGCTGGAACGGACTTCATAGTAAGCAGGTTATTAGGGGTGAGAGGTGCAAGGCTGTTGGGGTCGTTTAGGTTGTCAACTGTTAGTGGTCTACTGTTTACGATCGCCATAGCTTCGTAAAATAATGTTCGCAGCGATGCATCGTCCAGTCTGTCAGAAGACAGTGAGAGAGTTGAGCGAAGAACATTTCTCACTGTTCTGATTTTTCTCTCCCATACCCCCCCTGCATGACTTGAATGGGGCGCATTTAGGACAAAGTCGCACTGCTTCTCAGCTAAGAACACTGTCAGACGATCGGCGTCAATCCCCTTGAGAGCATTTTTCAGCTCATTCTTGGCTCCTACAAAGTTGGTGCCTTGGTCACATTTGATTTGGCGCACTGCTCCCCGTAATGCAATGAAACAGCGCAGGCCATTGATGAAGGCATCTGTAGACATGTCATTTAGCATTTCAATATGGATAGCTCTGGAGCTGAAACATGTGAAGAGGAGGCCGTACCTTTTATGTTCCTTCCGACCCTGTTTAGTGACAAAGGGACCAAAGCAGTCCATACCACAGTATGTGAAGGGTGGAGATGGATTTGTACGCTCCGAAGGGAGGTCGGCCATTCTTTGTTCTTCGGTGGGCTCCTGAGCTTCCGACATGTCACACAGTGATGCACATGGGATGCTACTGCTCTGCTCATTCCTGGAATCCAGTAGCCTTGTGATCTGATCTCATTAATTGTAAGGCCCTTACCTTGGTGCTTGACATTCTCATGACATTGAGAGATGATCATCTTTGTTATATGGTGATCTTTAGGAATGATCACTGGGTGTTTGACTGAGCTGGGTAGGGGTGCATCGCAAAGCCTTCCTCCCACCTTGAGTATTCCTTCTTGATCTAGGAAGGCATCAAGATGATACAGCTTGCTGCTAGGTGACAGCTGGGCCCCCTTGCTCAATAACTTGATATCCCCTGGATAGGTGTTTCTTTGTAAGTCTTTAATGATGATGCGTTTGGCATCTTCTTGTTCAGCTACCGTACTGTGACCGATGGACTTAACTCCTTTGGCTCGGCGAATGAGGTGAGCCACAGCTTGGACAGCTCTAGACAATGAAGACAGCTTTGACAAGCGGTCTGAGAGGGTGACCTCTGTTGTTTCTGCACTCAGAGTCTGAGCCTGTCTCACTTCAGGATCTCCAATCGTTAGTGCTGTGTCAATATCTGCAACAGGAGGTATATCCTTCTTCCATAAGAATTTTGGCCCTGTCAACCAAATGGATGTAAGAATCTCACCAGCGTTTAAACCCCTTGACGCATGGTCCGCAGGGTTCTCGTTAGTGTGAACATATCTCCACTGTTGAGGAGTAGTGCTGAGATGTATCTTCTGCACTCTGTATGCCACGAACGTGTGAAAGCGGCGTGCTTTGTTGTTAATGTACCCCAAAACTACTTGGGAGTCGGTCCAGAAGTGCTCTTCTATCTCTGCATATTCCAGCTCCTGTTTAAGCATATTGCTCATGGCAACTGAGATGACAGCAGCGGTCAGTTCGAGCCTGGGAATAGTCTGGACCTTAATGGGAGCAACTCTGGATTTACCTATGACCAGGGCACAATGGATGTTACCTTCTTCGTTTGTGACTCTTAAATAGGAACACTGGCCATATCCGCTGTTGCTCGCATCAGAGAAGTGATGAAGTTCTCTTTTTATGACCTTTCCGAAGTTTGCAGGTACATAACAGCGGGGTATATTGATCCTTTCCAAGTTCATAAGATCAGCTTTCCAATGCTCCCACCTTGGCTGCAATTCTTTAGGAAGAGGGTTGTCCCAGCCTGTTCCGTTTCTGCACATTTCCTGAAGCACTAATTTTCCACTGAGCACAAAAGGAACAATAAAGCCCAGCGGATCATACAGTGATGCAACTGTGGATAGTATGCCACGGCGTGTTGCTGGCTGGTCTTTGAGGCCAACAGAGAATCTGAATCTGTCAGAATCAATGTGCCAGTGGATCCCTAAAGCTCTCTCTAAAGGGGTGTCATCGAAGCTGAGGTCAAGAGCCTTTACTTCAATGGCTCGTTCAGAAATTGGAATGCTATCCAGGACAACTCTGTCATTTGAAATAAATTTGTGCAATCTAAGACCACCTGAAGCACACAGTTGACGAGCTTCTCTAGCTACCTGGACAGCTTCTTCTGCGCTGGCTACACTGGTGACACCGTCATCTACATAAAAGTCTGTTGTGATGAATTTTGAGCCAAGAGGATATGTACACTCATTCTCCTTAGCGAGATGTTTCAGACCATAGTTGGCGCATCCAGGTGATGAGGTAGCAGCAAAAAGATGGACCTTCATGCGGTATTCTTGTGGGTGTAAAGTTAAGTCTCCGTTTTTCCACCAGAGAAAACGGAGGTAGTTTCGATCTGCTTCTTCCACATGAAATTGGTGAAACATCTTTTCAACATCGCACATAAGGGCAACGGGATGTTGTCTGAATCTTACAAGAATACCAGTCAGCTTATTCATTAAATCTGGGCCTTGGAGCAAATAGTCATTGAGGTTGGTTCCCTGGTACTTGGCGGAGCAGTCAAAGACAACACGGAGCTTGTCTGGCTTTTTAGGGTGATACACCCCATGATGAGGGATGTACCACTTCTCTCCATCCTTTCCTTCATCATGCACTTCTTCCGCATCACCTTTCTCAATGACCTCTTCCATAAACCTAACATAGTGTTCCTTGTACCTTTCATCTTTCAGCAATTTCCTTTTAAGATGATTGAGCCTTACAATGGCAAGCTGCTTATTGTTAAGCAAGTGAGGTCTCTCTTTGAATGGGAGAGGCATCTCGTAATGCCTGTGGTCTTTCTTCCTTATGCCTTGCTGCAGTTTGGTCAAGAAGAGGATGTCATCCTGCGACACAGTTTTATTATCTTCACCAGCATCTTTGAAGTCAGACTCCAAAACCTTAATAACATCTGCTGGAGTCACTGGGGGAAGCTCTTTGATGCTGACTCTATGACAGATGGTGTTGAAGCATTGTGATTCATGGTGTGAAGACAGGCGACCAACAATACTCCATCCAAGGTCTGTATGGACTGCATAAGGTTCATCGTCTCCTCCTAAAATCACCTGTTTTGGTGCCAAAGCCTTTGGACAGCTGTAGCCTACCAGGAGACCAACCTCACAATCCTGCAGAGGTGGAATTTTGTCCACTATTGTAGAGAGATGCTTCCAGTGTCGTGCTGTGTCACAAGTAGGGATGTGAGTACGGTTCACTGGAATGGAGTCCTTAGTGTAGGCAGGGGGAAGGTTGAGGACGACAGGGGAGCTGAAGCCTCTTACTTTGAGACCGGACACCCTTTCACTCGGCATGACAACATCTTTTGCTGTCATGGTTGTCAACTTCAGTCTCACAGGACAGGAGTCAGCTTGCAGCTTGTTGCTCAGCTCTCGGTCGACAAACACAGTATCACTCTGGGTGTCAAGCAGAGCATAAACAAGTTTTTCAGAGGCTGGATTCCTCTCGGTTGATACCCACACTGGCACTATCATTGAAGTATTGGTGGATGGCTCATCATTCTCTACTTTGTGAGACGTACTAGTAGCCGTCTCTGTGTCACCTTGGTTTGAGGCTGGTGCAGAGTTGACTTTCTTTGTGTAGTTTTCATCATGTAGACACGTTGGATGTCTACCTCTACAGGTGTCACAGGATAGACGGTGACGGCAGTCTTTTGCGCTGTGGCCTGGTTTCATGCAACCATAGCAGAGTTTGTTCTCCTTCACATATTTCCGTTTCTCTTCTAATGACTTTGCCACAAATTTAGGACAGCTGTGAATCTTATGCTTGCTGTCTTTGCAGAAGAGACGCATATTATAATTTCCCTTAGTGGGCCTTTGTTCGTTTTCATCATTTTGTTTATTTTCCGTAGCTGTTTGATGGCTGCCCATACCGTTGGTTCAACTTGTTCCATGCATCATTATAAGCCTCATCATCATTTCTGAAGATGCCATCAAGAGACTTACGAGCTGGCCCACCAACATACCTTTTTAAATAGTGCAGCTTGTCAGCAGAAGAAATGGCCTTTCCATCAATGAGCGACACAAAGGCAGCCTTCCACTCAATGAACTGGATAGGATCGCCACTGAACACAGATGGTTCTGTTGTAGGCAGCCTGTTCAGGGCTATGCTATTTTGGACAGCTTGAGCAAGATAAGATATATGAGATTTTGGAGGCGGTAGTGTTGCTGTGATGTTGGTAGGACATTGGATGGGAAATGGAACCACATGCTGCTGCACCGCTACACTTACATCCTGCTGTTCCCTTGTATGAGAGTGTGAAGAAAGAATGCTGACTTCCTGTGCCATTTCTTGATCATAGGCCTGCAGTCTGGCTCTAGCTGCCTTTAGATCCTTCTCTGCCTTTAGTTTTTCCAGTTCACACTTTCGAGCTTCGATCTCTTGTATGACTGAGTATTCTGCTTCTTTGGCTGCTAAATCCGCTGCTGCATCTGCATGCTTGGCTGCAATGGACATAACTGTGGACCTTGATGATGTGGGGCGTGAGACTGTGGATCCATAGACAGAGCGAGCATAATTGTGATGAAGTAACTCACGCAGGCTGTGTTTTACATTTTCTCTGTCAAAGTCCTCAAGGCATGCCATTCTTTCAAAAATTATTTTTGAAATATCTTTTGTCACAGCTTCACAAGTATCGATTCTGCGTCTAGTGTCACTGGATGGAGCAATGTAATCTCTGATTTCCAGGTAGACGTGCATGACATCATCCCTTCCCTTCTCAAGTGTGTTAATCAGCGCTACAAGTTGACTCTCACTAATGTCTGTTTTTAGCTCTTCCCTTGTGTTGCGAGCCAGGTCCTTCCATTGTTCATACAAATGAATCAACCTTTTCTCCTTTTTCAGAGCCTCCTCCTTTTTATATGCACGCATCTTCTGTGGGGTTGCGTTGTCGACCAGAACGGTGAAGCTCCTCCTCTTCCGTTCCATTATAAGGGGCCTCCACTTGCTGGTCAGGGTCTTTATTTTCAGAAGCATCCAAGCATGCAATTTACTCTCAGGAACTGATGTTTGTAAAGAATTTAATTTCCAAAAACACCGTAAGAGCTGAATAAAAACAAACAAACAAACAAACGAACAATATTAGACATCTGCCTGCTAATTGTATACAAATATCCATAAGCCTATAAATGAATACACATTTGCAATTAATAGGCTTACACCATAAATAATGTGACAATAAATCACATTTTAGTATACAGGCTAATGTAATAACCTATATGATTTTATGAATTGTTTTAATTACAACAATCTCCCTTTAGAGTGCGATGTTAACTACCTTATATGAAACACCTGAGTTAACAATGAATTAATTTTGGTAAAACTGATGATCTTAATTTAGAGAGAAAAACATTAATTATATAAAATTACCAAATATAGTGCTGATTTACTGTAAACAATCTATTTGGAGTGCAAATCAAGAGAAACACTGACGAGGCAATACTACACTGTGCCAAACAACATTAGCAAATGAAAGAGATCAATAAAATAAACACTTCAAAGTCCTTCAAAGTTTACCACACAACATAAAATTAAAAACGGTACCTTGTGCCCTTCAGCCAGGAGCTAAGATGTAGAAAGAAACCTTTTTAAACAAACATTTGTACAGTGTGTACCCAAAAGTTCATCCTTTCTCTGGTAACATTAAATCAGAATGATGTTTCACGTAAAAAGTGCGCCAATGAACACACAGGGTGCCGCTGCACTTCCTTTTCCAGACTTCAAAATAAAGGCATGTGTGGTAAAAATGTAAACACTCTTGTAAAACAAATAAGAATACAATGTCCACATTAAGTATGCAGCGAGAATTATTAGTCAACCAAAACAAACAAAAGGTTTTTTTTTTTTTTTTTTTTAAGTAACATTTTCAATAATAAAGTCCTTTCTTGTGAAAGCCTTTCTCAGGTATTCTATGGCAACACTGCCCTCTATGGTTGGAGGTAAAGATGACGGCCTACTTCAGAGATTGGGAATTTAATGGTCATTTACAATGTGTTATTTATTTTACTTGAATTACAAACATAGTTGAAGAGTTTGCAGATCTTATCATGTTTAACAGTGATGACAGTGATGCACAAGCGTCGTCTGTTTTCTTTCAGTTGCATTTTGACACTCACAGTCAGATCTCGCACACGTTTGCTGCTGGTGTTTTAGGTGTGGGTGGAAGAGATGATTGTTAGTTTTCCTCGTCTCCACCCTTTCCACAGCCCAACCATTGTTTAACGCCTGAGACTGTACAGATGACTGTATGCTGATGAATTCACCCAGATTATTAATATTATGAAAGACATACTTTGATGTGAAGGATTATACATGCTGAAAAGACTGAACAAGGTCAGATTGTTGTGCATTAATGCAAATAAATGAAAAGAAAGCACCTCCTGAAAGATTCTTGGCAAAATAATGTTGATGGACTTGATCAGCTTGTGTGTCCTGCCTTGTTTATACGCCCATAATGAGCCTTGAATCGTTCAGTTAGGAGGAAACGAGGAAATTACTAAACCTTTAACTAAAATGAAAATGAAAACAGAAAAATAATCATAAAAACAAATCAAAATAATAAAAACAATAATATTATCTCATTAATGCTAAACTGACACGGATATAAGTAACATTGTAATATATATATATATATGTACAACAGAACTTTCTGGTTATCGAATTTGATTGGCTGAGCTGTGCGATATTCTAGTGATAACAGCACTCCTACCTTTTCACCGTTTGTATCACTCCGCTTGAAGCGACTGTCATGGCAGCCGAGCAAATCCACCGTAATTTGTACAAATACTACACTTGTACCATGAACTGTAGTTCTAAGAGTTTTTTTTTTAGAGGAGAATGTAGTTGTGTAGACATGAAATATGTAAATCATTTTTAATCATAATGCCTATTTTACAGTTTGTTGAGATGTTTTCGGAGATGCGAGCTCCAGGCCATCAGCGGCCGTTCAGGGCTTGTGTACCCGCCGAGAACAGCTTCATCTCAGCCAGTGTTTTGAGGATTTGCCGCTGGCTCTTATAGTGGTTAAACATGAGATATAATTCATTTTGGGTACATAAAATGGACAATCTTTGGTCTTATTAATCTATTACTTGTTCCTGAGCAAATCGAATTGGGCAATGTTAAATTAAATAATTTAATATTAAGGCCATATTTAACTTACATCCTGTAGAACACTGTTTTTGTGCGTTTGACTGAAATGTACAGTCGTGTTTATTTCCTATTGTCATTTATAATGGCTATTGTTGTTCAATAAATATTATTTTATATAAATAATATGTTGTATTTGTTATTGAGAAAGGGTCCATTAGTGCGTAGTATGGATTGAGTGAAAGTTACATTAATAATTAACATTAATTACATTAATAGATGGCAGCAAACTGTATGAGTGAATGAATCAGTCGCAAGAGACTTTTAAATTGAAAGGGACTTTTGTAAACAAATGACGTTGTTTTAGCGCTGTATGTTATGGAAAATTCCCTTAACTGTAAAAAGGACAAATACAAAGATCGCTTTCCTCAGCGGACGTTCAAACTGATTTTTATAATGGATATAATGTTATGGACATCGACCTGAAGATTGAATGTTATATCAGACACAGGTAATGCTCGCTCAGGCTCTCTCTTTCTCTCTCAATAACATACAATGAGTTTCAATGAAGCGACTCAACATTCCTTCGTTACTAGTTCTAAAGTGACATTTTAGAATTAGTAATGGAGCCTTGAGCTGCGTCCGAAATCACGTACTGTTGAGTAGGTACTACATTTGAATTTAAATTTACTTCAGGACCGTTGAAAAAGTACATTCTATGGGATAGTAAGTGTTCATCGTACAAGTAAAGTAGTAAGTCATCCGGGTACTTTTCACCTATAGTTTTTCGAATACTATGAATTCGGACATACTATACTGTTTTTCACGTACTATATAGTAGAGAAGTATTACATTTCGGACGCAGCATTGGTCAAAAAGTCAACTTGAGATTTGAATCCGTGGTGGAAGGAAGTAGTTCCACACAAAAGAGGGTTTTAAAGACACTCCGTTGTTGTTCTTATTTATTTACACACTCCTGCCGTCGAACTGTTGTATAAACGCAATTTCACATGAGTAGCCGTGCGATATGGCTGTATATTTAACATGTTTTCACATGTTAAATTTCACGTGCGAAATCACGTACAAATTTGTGTGGTTTTTCTGTATATATATATATATATTGTAATAATATATTTATATATATATATATATATATATATATATATATGTGACTATTTTATGTACAAGTACATATAGCACTTCTAGCACGCAACACACATAATGTTTCAATATAAAAAGCAGTAATTTTCTTTGATCTAAATATAATTTTTTTTCTTTCTTTAAATTTTGGGATGGAATACGAACATGTTATTAGCGTTTTACACACACAGTAAAACCTCTAGTGTTAAATGAACACTGTTAGTGTTAAATTAACATCGCCAGTGTTTATATAATCCACACCGGATTATATAAACACCGGGTGACACCGGAAGTGTTCATTTAACACTGGATGTTTTGCTGTGGCAGTATTCTTAATGTGCTTTTAGGCCATTGAATTGGCAATGAGTTTAGAAGTGAACCCTAGGCTAAACGTTTTTAAATGTAGCCCACAGGAACACAGAGTAGCATTGAGCGTCAGGAGCTCAGGCTGTAATCCGAACCCTCCTGCTCAGCATGTCAGGTCTGCAGAGTTTGGCAGTCGTACAGCAGCTTACATAAGCGAGCTCTGAGGTACCTGCTGGTGAAACACTGCAGCAACCTCAGCACATGTGTGTCCTCTTATCTCATTCCTTCTGATTATCTCACTCCAGTCAGGAATGAGCCGGCACTGATAACGCCAGCCCTGCGGTGACATGCAGAGTATCGCATTGTTGAGCTGCTCACAAACTCCCTACTGCCTCTGGGCAAAAAGTGCTTCTTTACACTGTCAGCTGTTAGCTCTAATTTGTCACATATCAACAACATTGAAAATCAGGCTGAAAAATATATATATCCTAAAAATTGGTTTCATGCATAAATGAGATCTCTTTACTATCTCAGTTTAGATGTTTCTCCTGATAAAAAGTCCCAGTGTAATCTCACATGTCTCAAAATGTGCAATCAGTTATCAGAGATCTCAATATGAACTCAAACATTTTTCATTAAATGATCTGAGCTGCTCTCCACATTCATTTCACAGCTCTATACTCTCACTGGATGATGACTAGTGACTCATTTGTGTCTGTTTTATTTTCCCCAGAAGTTTTAGAAGAAACATTTTACTGAACAAACTAAGCAGGTAAAGCCACTGGAGTAGTGAAGTTGAGTCCGTGTGAGGTTCAGGGAAGACTGTGTGCCCAGACAGACCACAGTAGAGTCTGTTTCAGGAAGCCGCCTCTTGGAATTCTGGGAAAATTAAAGGGCTTCTTAAAACGTCTAAACCTGCATAATTAAACGGCCTCTCAGATGTGCAGGATTGTGGAGGAGATCAGACAAAAGACAGACAGCAAACACTGAACATGTGAGCTTCAGTACATATTACACTGTTAGAAGAAAAGGTTCTAAATGGAATCTTAAAGGATTCTGTCAAGCGCTTCATTATGGATTTAGTTTTAATTAATTCATTTTGTTTTGATTCATTTTTAATTACACTAAAAAAAATGATGGGTTAAAAACAACCTAAGCTGGATTGAAAATGGAGAAACCCAATGGTTGAGTTAAATGTTTGCCCAACCTGCTGGGTAGTTTTATTTAACTCATCTATTGTTTAAAAATTACTGTATTTCTTGCTTAAAATGAACCCAAAGTATGCTGGAAATGAACATTTATTAATAAGTTTAATGAATAATAATTAAACAATAAACATTTATTAAATTGCTTATTAATAAATGTTCACCTTTTGATTATTATTGTCGCCTCTAGTAATTATGTGTCTGATTTATAATTTCCAACCTATTTTGAGTTCATTTTAAACCAGTCATATAGTATTTTTTAAACAATAGTTTGGTTAAATAAAACTGCCCAGCATGTTGGGCAAAAATTTTACCCAATCGCTGGGCTTGTCCATTTTCAACCCAACTTGGGTTGTTTTAACCCAGCATTTTTTAGTGTACATTTCATGATTTAAACAGCTCGTAAACATACTTTATCACAAAAAATTTGAAATAACCCATTAAACATGAAAGTATTATACAATCATTTAAGACATTTCTCCTTATATAGAACAATTTTGGCATAAAGCGTTCTTTAAAATTGAGTCAAGAACCCTAGAGTTCTAAATAGAACCCCTCTGAACCTTTTATTCTAAGAATGTAGCAATAATTGACCCTTTGCAGAGACCCGCCCCCCTTAGTTACTGTTGCTTTGTCCGACAAGCCATGGCGCTGTCATGCCACAGAGTGAAAAATACATCGCGGAGCAAAGAGGACACTGACAACTCGTCGACAGGACAAGACAGAGCAGGTTACTTATGATATTAAACAAAGTCCCAGCTTTCAAATTGTGTAATTTCTTAAGAAATTCGAACAATAAAAACCGTTTTGTGGCTCTTTAATGTGTCGTGACAGATCGCTGTAGTGCCTCAGTTCAAACGGTTCGTGAATCGATCATCTCTTCCTACTGGTTAATTTACAGCATCAAATAAACATGAACGAACATGAGAAGGAAACGCGGAAGCACGTCAGTACACACCATTTTTCAAGTTCAAGTCCATCGAGGTTAATTGAACTCCTGGCTGCTTTGTCGGACAAAATGGCGGATTCGGCGTTATGATTGGTTAGATCGCTTGTCAATCAAACTCCCGGCGAAGGGTCAATTGCTTGTATGTGTCAGATCGGAAAAATATATGAACTTGTTGCTGCAAAAATCTTACTCTTA
The DNA here is from genome assembly GCF_019924925.1 of Ctenopharyngodon idella. Classification (NCBI taxonomy): domain Eukaryota; kingdom Metazoa; phylum Chordata; class Actinopteri; order Cypriniformes; family Xenocyprididae; genus Ctenopharyngodon; species Ctenopharyngodon idella. Next base: position 4,547,334 of record NC_067222.1, on the reverse strand, counting down.
ATCTTATTTTCCAGTTAAAATATTTAAAAAAAATATTGAAACAAGATACTTGAGAAGCAGCACTGCGTACGATATTAAGATTTGTTTTAGGGTATGTTTACATGACAACAATGCAAAAAAAAAAAAAAAATGTAAATAATTTGTATAGATGACAACACTGTCAAAACGATGCCGTTCACATGGATCCGCAAAAACAACTAAAAATGCTGTATTATGCATGCCAGGTCAGTAGTTGGCGATGTCACTACACATTCAAACAGGGCGTCGGCATTAACCCTCCTCATTAGGCTTGTTCGAGATGCATCGGCTCTGTGTAGACCAATCGGTGAATGACATCAAAATACCGCGAGAGCGATTCAAAAGAAAGTACTCTTGCGGTACATTGATGTTATACGCCGATCAGTCTGCGCAGCGCTGATGCATCTCGAACAAGCCTGTTTACTTTGAATGGGTGACGTCATGCGTTGCCTAACTGAATTGCGGGTTCCGTTGTGTCATGTCACTGGTGTTGCTAGCAGCAGAAGTTGAACAATTTTCAACTTTTCAAGTGTCAATGCAGGTATTAGCCAATCAGATTGCCTTATGCAAATAACCTAGTGCAGGCGCTAGCCAATTGCGTTTCATGCCACACCGGAAAGTAATGTGATTGGTTGTTGTCACTATGATGGTTGCGTCAGCACCAAGCTTCGGACATGCCCTCCATCAAGCGTCGACGCCCTGTGTGAATGCAGCGCTACAAAGCACTCATGCCAAACACGCATGGCAATAGACTAAACACGTAATACGCATGTGCACGCCTTCCCTGTTTTCACAGATCCGCGATTTTGTTGTCAGGGGTGTAGTAACTATTACAATATAGAAAGCATTCAAAAAATGAACAATTTCTTTTGAAATCAAAACATTTGAAAGCAGTGAAATGTTTTGATTTCAAAAGAAATTCTGTTTTTTTAACTGTATCATGTATTCCACTAAATCAGTAGTCTCAAACTCAGTCCTGCAGTCCTGCAGAGTTTAGCTCCAACCAGCTCCAACACACCCACTTGGAAGTTTCTAGTAATCCTGGAGACCTTGATTAGCTGGATCAGGTGTGTTTAATTAGGGTTGGAGCTAAAGTCTGTTCTTGCTGTATTTTTGCTCAAATAAGAAACTTCTTTCTTCTGCATTTAAAACATTTTACCGACACTGAATATTTGCATGGTAGTGTACTTGCCTTTTTTTTAAGAAAATCATTTAGGACTACTGGGTCGATATCATTCTTACAAGCCCTTGAATATATACACAATATATATATATATATATACAAACTGTAGGTTTGATTCAGAACAGACAATGATGAATTTTGTATAAAAAGAATCTTTACTGTGTGTTTCAGCATGTCACCTAACAACAAAGACCAGTAAGAAATAATAATAAATAAAACAGAGAACTGTTGTGTAGTATAAAAAAATGCCCACATTCATTCTAGAAGGAAAACAAACCCTCAGTTATAACTATTATCAGGCAGAAAGAGGACAGCTTTATAAACAGGCACCTTAAAAGATGTGATCTGAGATTCGACTTTAAAACACTTTGGATACATTTGTTCAGATCTTGTGGTTTTCTACTTTCCTAGTACAGTTCTCAGAATCAACATCAATAGAACAAGACACCATCCCTGCAGTGGAAACCAAGATGAACGGTCAATCATTTGTTCAGTGATATATGTTTACGCTTGATTCAAATTAGGTGAGACTATACATGTCTCTGATTGAGCTGGACTTCAGGCATTGGTCTTCTCCAAGAACTGACCAACTAAAACAGTCTGAGTTAAAAACCAGTAAAATCCGTTGAAGATTGAGAAGCACCAAAAAAGCTCCTTTGATTCTTTCAAAATGTCTCCCAATTATCCCAGAGTAGCTGCAATTTCAGTTGAAGACATTCAATAGTTACGGATGCTAAAAAACCCAACGCTGGTGGGTGACTCCTTCACCGTTACCGTGACCAGGTTTGCAGTGACGTCTGTGACGAACACGTGCTCTATCAGGCTCCGCGTCGGCCTCCAGTCCTGACCCGCCTGCACCGAGATGGCCAGGTCGCGGTTGTCGCTTGGAAATGAGGAATCTTGGTCAGAATCTGAGCTGCTTCCCTCTTCTCCGGTGCTTAACTCGCTCAGGGTCTTGCTTTGTTTCCCAGCATCTTTAGACAAGGCTCTGTCTTGCACCGGTTGGGAATCTCGACCTTCAGTTGCTGGAGCCTGAGCCAAAATCTTGTCTGCTCGACCTTGATTCTTCTTCCCAAGCCTCTCGGCCAAATCATCCGCTTTGGATTTCTCCCGTTGTGGACTCTTTAGGACTTGTTGGTTGGTCGAGAACTTACTAGGGGCATTCGGTGCAGGACTCTGCTCGTGTCTTGTGTTGAACCCAGAACTTTTCCTTCCCAGGTTGGAGGAACCCTTCAAGTAGGCACTGTCGGTCCCGTTACCCTGGGCCGTTTTGTTGACGCTCTGTAGATTGAGAGCTTGAAGGCTGGAGGGAGTTTTGAGTGATGGAAATGAGCTCGATGGAGATTTCTGGAGAGATCCTGATCTCTGAAGTAGGGTCTGGTCCAACACCTCCTGTTTCCTCGACACATTAGGAGAGAGTTGTGGACATGTCTGCCCATTGCTGCTGTGCACATTCAATGCAGCCACTCCTGGAGATTTGCACGTAGGTGTTTTGGGATCGACTCCTCCGCTGCCCATATCCGAGACCGAGAGCTTGAAATCCGAAGCATTTTTTGTTTGTGCTGGTCGACTTAGTGCAGGAGGTGATGAGGCCGACCCGACCCGTCCAAGGGAACTTAAAGAACTCTTCTGGGTAAAAGGACTTCTGTTTTGCAGTGCCATCGGCTCCCTTCCGGAGGTTCGGTTCAATCCGGTGTAGGTGAAGCTTGCGGGCATGAGCGGTTTCTTTATGCTCCCTCTGAGCTCCGAGTCTCTGGAAATGGGCTTGAGAATCTTCCGAGGACCTTTGGCCTGACGCAGAGCCTTCAGCTCCGGAGGCAACGCTTTCCTCCCTCGCTTCTTTGGCGGATCCGGCTTGGCCACCACAATCTGCGCTTTCTTCTGCGGGACCGGGTGATGCTCTCGTGGACGAGGACTCGGCTTCGGATTCCTGTCGTTATCGTCTTCATCGTCGTCGTCTGAAGAAGAGGAAGAAGACGAGGAAGATGATGATGAACCAGAAGATGAGGATGATGAGGACGAGCTGCTTGATTTGGACACCACTGGAATGGTTTCCTGAGAAAGGAACGTATAGAAAACGGTGAGAACATAATGTATTGCGCAAATTGAGTTTTTCCACTAGATCTGGGTTTTTTTTTTTTTTTGTGACATACTCACCAATATTTTTCTGGGTCGTCCACGAGGCCGTTTCCCCTTTTTACGGATCAAGAGTTCCCGCTCCTGCTCCCTAAGAATGGATAAAAGATTTAGTTAAAAAATACAAAATTAACAAAATAGCAGTGATTAGCAATATTTTTTGTTCAATTATGACCATTACAGCCATTACGCAAGTTATATATATATACACATACATATATATATATATACACATATATATATATATATATATATATATATATATATATATATATATATATAGTCAAAAGTACAGACTTCGGTACCAAGTCGGTACTGAAATTTTAAAAATGTGAGGCTTTGAGCGCTGTTTAGCGGATTCATAAACACCTCTGATTGGCCATTGTGTTCATGGCTCATCAGATATGCCTGTGATTGGCCACAATGATCAACGCTTCAAAAACATGTTGTAAATAGTCATCAATGACGCTCTTCACCGAGCGCTTACACAGATACACATGGGAGCTACCGCTTTCAAATTCAAACACTTCTGTGTGCTTTCAAACGCTCCAGTGCATTGATCATTGTAGCCAATCACAAACATATCTGATGAGTGCGTGAACACAATGGCCAATCAGAGGGGTTTAAGAATCTGCTCAACAGAGCTCAAAGCGTCACATTTTTAAAATTTCAGTACCAACTTGGTATCAAAGTAAATAATCTAATACAATAATATATATATTGGTGCAAAATTCTTCACAAATTTATCCTTTTATTTATTATTTTAACAAACAGTCTTGGCTAGAATATCAAGTACGGCTAAAAACAGTGGCTTGATTGTGAAATTCATTTCCTGTTTTTATGAATGAACATTTACGAGTCCTCACTTCCTGTTCTTTCTCACTACTTCCTGTCAGAGGTCTTTGTTGTTCTAATTTGGACAACAGCAAAAAAAAAAAATACATTTCTTTTGTCTTTATTTTTTGGTGGATGCGTTAGAAAAAAGTTGGGTTTTCAAAGAAAAGCATCATCGTTTGTGCTCCAGACATGAATGATTCCTCAAATGTTATTTTAAGTGATCAGATTTATGTTTTTTTCCTTGGCCGATGATAAGACAGGAGAAAAAATCCCACAGACTTAAACTGAAGGATAGACCCTGAGCCATATTTAGACAAATATTCTTCTGAAAATATAAACAGTAAACAGTAGCTAGTTGGTGTCAACACATGGTTTCGTTTTTCCTTGTAATCCAAGTCTTTTCACACGGATTCATCATAAACTGTGAAACCAAAACGCTGACAGAGAAAACTAGTTCTGCTGAAAATGTTAACCGTTAAAAATGTTAACGATGTTTGATTTTCAGTCAGTCTGCAGAGCACCTCGTGAGCCTGGACACGTCTGCAGCTCCTGAATGGCCTGTGAATGGAGCCCCATTTACACCCTCCCAAGCGTTGCAGCCCATATTGTTTGCACATGGAGAAAAGGGGGCGTCGCTCTCACACAGAGACCTGCTCGTCCAATGGGAGAAACCTCTTACCTCTTGTTAAACGCAGCCAATAGTCTCGGGTCAAGAAGGTTTTCCTGAGGTTCCCAACTGTTATGCCTGAAACACAGACACTGGCGTGTTTAGCATGTGAGTAGATGACATATAACACACTCATGATAAAAAAAAGATGGTTATGTACAAGGGAAAGTGTATATCTAAAGTTCCGTAACCTATTTATTTATTTTACATTTCACACCATTTTATTCTCATTTTCCTGCGATCTGACGAAGTTTTACAAGTACAAATATTTCATATAGTCTTGCAATTAATATGAATCATATGCACATACAAGCATTGCCAAAAATAGTTTTTTATTTATTTATATGAATTACAGCATGTCACACTGCAAGACGCTGCTTAGACTGAATCAGCATAGCCATGCATGCAAAACAAACTATTTGTGTAGCATCCAATACCATTTGGATACCAATTTTGCATCTACTACTGTAAATGTAAACAGAAGTGATGTGGAGTAAAACTGGACTTTAGTTGGCATTATATAGCAGAGGAAAAAAAAAGAGAGATAAGATGACCGTTTACTTTAAAAAGGCACTTCAAAGAGTCTGGACCGTCTGGATTTCATTTAACACAAAAAAAGTAGTGATCCACCAAAACAGACGGCCTTAACCCAGCATTACTCAAAATCAACAGCATTCATTTTTACTTCCATAACTACTAATACTGCTACTTCCAATGAGAAAACAATGCAGGACGAGGCTTGAATTTTCCATCAAGAATTGTTCGGATGGTGAAAAGTAACAGGTGGTTGAAAAATAAGAGCGCTTAGAGACATTCAGTCATTCCAGAGGTGGAGAAGTTATTACATTTTGATGAAAGATTAAGCATATAACTTTTTTCTTTTAGAATAGTGTGCACATATGAATCAATCACAACAGACCAGCAAAGTGTGTTAGAATAAGTTATCACTTACGTCCCACAACAAAAACAAAATGTATTTAATAGCTTACTTTACTAAACATATCAAATGTTAGACTAAACAATGAGATTTCACCTCTTGTCCCTCATTTTAAACATAATTTTAGACACTTTAAGTGGCATTTTGCCCCCAGTTCTGGTCAGTTTATGAACCTGCTTGAAGAAGTAATAATAAAGAATAGAAAATAGATGGAAGCTGTAAATAATCAATGAAGCAGATGGAAGCGCGCGCGGGAGGTGTGGCTCGTGTGATTGACAGCTCAAGTGCCCATAGACGGGGCAAAAAGGGGGCGACAATGTAACAGAGAGCAAGAGTGGGGGCATTAAGGGGGGTTGGGGGGCAGCTGGAGTTTTTAAAGAAGAAGAAAAAAAACTCGAAACAAACCACGCGCTGTGCGTTCTACAGGCGGCGCGAGATCAAACTGTTTTCGTTACAAAAGAACAAATTGTTGCAAAGTTACACAATGCGTTCCAAAACTGATACAATGTATCAATTCGCTTTATAACAACCGACCGACCATTAGGCGACTCTAGAAACTCAACACATGATGTTTATCACTGAAAACTAAAATAAATCATAACACTAAAAATAATGCATGCAAATATCTTTATGTTTGTTTCTGTCGACCCACAACCGCGATAGGACATAACGAGCAAAAAAGCAAAACAAGTTGATGAAAAGACACCGTGGAGAAAAAGTAACTTGGAAGACAAAGAGAAATGCAGCAAAACGAGGCAAAGGCGATCCGATCTGATGCAGTGTGATCAAGTAGACAGCAGTGCACGAATTCACGCGTGGACGTGAAATTAAACGCGCAACACGCTGTTGTTGTTTTCATTGTTTCTCTCTCTCTCTCTCCCCCCTTCTCGCGATTCACATTCAAGGATGTTTACTGGCACCGTGAGTAAAATAGCGCAGCATTAGCAAAGTACTAGTCTATATGGTGTATATATAGCCTACATATTCTACATATATGCTCACACACACATAATAAAGGCAGTATGTGTATCAGTTCTCACTTACTTGGACGACCATCCTCTCCACTTGACCAGATACTCCAGTTTTCCCTGTGGAAATCAAACACGCGTTGAGGATCACGATTCACGCGCGGTGAATGTGTGTGTTTGTGTGTATGTTTGTTACCTTCCTCAGGCGTTTGTTGAGGATACACTCGGCATCAAAGACCTGCTCTCCCACCGCGCTCAGCTCCTCCATGACTGTTCTCATCTCATTCTCATCTCATTCTCCGTGACCGTGTGTGAGAGGGAGAGCAGAACAGGGCAGAGGGGGGCGGATACGCAAACGCGCAGGGAGCGCGCGCAGTGGCCCTCGGAGGACACCGTCCGCGTGACGTCACACATTTTTAAAGAATTTGAGTTTTTGGTCAACAGCATAAATTATGTATGATAATCTGACTTTATTGTAGTTGTGTTATTTTGATAGAATCTACTCATTTAATAGAATTTACACACATAAATAAAGAAATTTCTCTCATTATTAACTTATTTAATGAAACCTTTTAACTTTTACTTATAAACAATACACATAAAAATGATTAAAAGCCTATATATTGTTAATTTGAATTTATTGATTTAGTTATTTTTAACATTTTTTAAATATAACATTGTGATCTTATACTTCATATTATATATATATATATATATATATATATATATATATTTCAAAATATCAAATTATTTCAACAACACTCTTTTTGTATAGTATTCTTGTAATACATAAATAAAACAGACTCTGAGGTTAATAAAGGTGAAACGTTAAATAATGAGGTACAATTATTTATATAAAAAAGTATAACAAATGACAAAAATCAATTTTATTTGATATAAAGAGAAAACAATTCACTGTGGAAGGGAAAAACAAGTGGTTGTGATCACAATAAAACAATAAAATATGAATATTTTCAGTATTACAAAATATAACAAAATGTGTTTTTATATATGGAAAATGAATATATTCTTATTATTCATAAGGGATTTGTTTAAAATACAAGGGAAAACTTAATACAAAGTAAAATGAAACATTTTTAAATATAGGACTGTTTTGAAAGTTTCTGATGGTTTTCCTGAAAGTTCTCCTCTGGATTCCTGGTTCTAAAATGATGTTTGTTTTGTTTCGGAGTGACACTTGTCAATCTTCCCCTCGTCTGTGGAACTGTAAAGAACCCAGAATATAAATCACATCCAGATCATTAAGTGCAACATTCAAGAACTGCTCTGTAAAGGCAAAATCAGGTTAGTAATGATCATGTTTACTTCTTTGTTCAGTCTGACTATTCAGTGTTATTCTATTTCAAAAATACTTTTTTTTTTTTTTTAAATTGTAATCTTAAAAATGTCTTATATTAAATGTTATCTCTTTTTTTGTAGTTTGCACTGAACAGAAAGAGCTAAAGAAGCTTTGTGACAGTACAACATGAAACATTTAAAGGCCCACTGAAGAGTGCTGGAACGCGCAGCATTATTCAATGTGTTGACGTAATTTCAACTGAAACGGGAAGACAGGGCGATATATCAAACAGCCCCGCCCCTTTTTTGAAATAGCCAATAGCGTTTCGTTTATGTTACAGCTCACCAGAGCCGTTAGACTCTGTAAAACCTTCTGATCTCTAACAGTTTCTCCTCATAATGTCCTTTATATCGCTTATATACAGCATTCTGTGCAGAATTCAAATGGGTCCGATACCTTTTGTGGTCTGTGCCGACTTGCGCATATGATCCGCTCTGTGCTTTCGTGTCTCTGGACCGGAGCAGACTGCTCGCGCTGCGGCGATTCACTGTCTGAATCGTTCCCTATTCTCTATATAGTGCACTATGTGCCATTCACCATGTAGAAACTAGTAAATGTGTGAACAAATGACCGATTTCAGCCAAGGCTTCAGCTTTTGTAAGAGTGTAGGAGGAGGCGGGACTTCAGATTCTAGAGAGCATTTGATTGGACCGAAGATTTGATGAGAAGCTGAAGTGCGATGTGATGTCATGAAAATCCATGATCCATTTTAGCGGAAGTGAGAGACTAAGTTTTGAATGCTTATATCTCCTAAATGTGAATTTTGTCATTGTTTTGGAACACACCAGCTTATTCATAACCTTAAGGCTAACATATTCATACTAAAAGCTAAAAAACTTAAATTTTGATTTCAGGGGGACTTTAAACTTTCTACTCTCAGTCACTGTCTGATATTCTGAGATGTCAGTTAGTGTGAGATTTACCTGCTTTTGTTCCTCCTGCGTTTGTGAATGCCACAACTTAACAGAACAACAAAGACGACGAAAAGAAAACCAGCAACAGCTCCCAGTCCAGTGAAAACACTGGTGAGAATATCATCACCAGATGAGCCCTCATCTGAAATACACACATGGTTCTGATGATTAGTGAATGTTTCATTAGTCAATGTTTCAAAGATTAGTTCACTTTAAAATGAAAATTAGCCCAAGCTTTACTCACCCTCAAGCCATCCTAGGTGTATATGACTTTCTGAATTCTGATCAACACAATCGGAGAGATATTAATAAATAACCTGACGCATCCGAGCTTTATAACGGCAGTGAGCGATACAAACGAGTATGAGCTGAAGAAACTGCATCCATCCACATCCATCCATCATAAACGTACTCCACACGGCTCCGGGGGGTTAATAAAGGCCTTCTGAAGCGAAGCGATGTGTTTGTGTAAGAAAAATATCCATATTTAACAAGTTATGAAGTAAAATATCGCGCTTCCACCAGACCACCTTCCATATTCAAATTACGAAGAAAGTGTAACGCCTCTCACAGTTCAAATCGCTTACGCTACATCCTACACCTTCTGTATTCAACTTATGAAAAAAGGCTTTTTTCACATATTAAACTTACGCTTTCTTCCTAAGTTGAATACAGAAGGCTGTCTGGCGGAAGCTAGATATTTTACTTCATAACTTGTTAAATATGGATTTTTTTTTACATAAATGCATCGCTTCACTTCAGAAGGCCTTTATTAACACCCCGGAGCCGTGTGGAGTACGTTTATGATAGATGGATGGACTTTCTTAAGCTTCATACTCGTTGGACCCGTTCACTGCCATTATAAAGCTTGGATGTGTCAGGATATTTATTAATATTTCTCCAATTGTGTTCATCAGAAAGAAGAAAGTCTTATACACCTAGGATGGCTTGAGGGTGAGTAAAGCTTGGGCTAATTTTCATTTTAAAGTGAACTAATCCTTTAACATCAGTGCTTTAATTTAAAAAAAGGACAAACGGACGGTTGGACGGATGGATGGATGGATGGATGGATGAAAGGATGGACAGGTAGGACAGGTAGACAGATAGATAGATAGATAGATAGATAGATAGATAGATAGATAGATAGATAGCTGTTCTCACTCTCAGGCTGTATGGACGAGGTGAGCATGTGTCGTGTGACGTCCAGGTGTCCGTCGTTGGGTTCAGGTGTGATTCCCAGCAGGTGGCACATCAGTGGGTAGATGTTGACTGTTTCAAACGGCCCCACCTCCAGATTCTTCTGGAAGTCCGGCCCCACGGCCCTGAAAAACGGCTTCATGTCCAGAGCCTGGTTATCATAGCCATGCTCTCCCTTATGGAACTGCACTGGGAAATACTGCGGAAAAATAAAGAGATAGTATAAAGGCACATGAATAAATGGATATAGAAACTATCAGCACTTTAAAGCACCAAAATATTAAAATTACAGCGATCATCTTATGTTTGGAATGGAATACTATTTTAATGACTATTTTGAAGCTTACTCATTAATGTTCACTATGTGCTACTGTACAATTTTTTTTTCTTTTTTTGTAGAAAAAGTACAAAGAAAATGTACTGGTAATTTTCTGACAGTTTCCTTTAACCCTAAAAGCAATGCGTAATTCAAACTACAGGTAAAACACCTGTGAAAAATCAATATGGGAAATCCCTTCATATTAACACAGTACATTGTGCCCTGTTTTAACAGACTGTTCTTAGAGCCAGTATGCAAAATGGAATAACAAACCCAGATAAAATTTACATTTTAATATTTGTCACAGGACCTCGTCATGTTGAATGTTTAATACAGCTAGTGCTGAGTTATTGTCTTGGAAATAAATATGAGCATTTTTAGCCCAGATTTTATGCCTAACCTTTTGATAGTCCAGTCAAATAATGAGAAAAGCATCTGGTTTGTAAATCACATTGGAAATGGAAAGTAAAGTTGTGGGAAACATTATCAAACATGAAGTATACTGAACATTTTGGCAAATGTAGAAGATCATCCTGATATTTCATGCATAAAAACATTTCATACATATATTCACATTGTGCAGAGCTTTTCTTCATGTGAGTTTAATGTTTGCATCTACTTTTTTCAATCAGTAGGTGATGATCTATGCACATGCTTTCGGATCTTCAGAGAGATGTGACAATTTAAACAGCAGAGGGCGCCACAAACCAGCTGATTTGTCTTATGGTTGGCACGGCAACATGTGGCTTGTGGGTTCAGAAACAAAATTCAGCTAAGGTAAGTGTTTTGTTTGGCTCTTGGATCATGTTATGGTTATTGAATAGTTTAGGATGGCAAGGTAGACCAGGTGTCTGGCTTGGTTTGATTTTCTCATGCTTTGCACCAGTGTGCGGTTGTTAGTATGCCACACTTGTAAATCTGAACTCTGACATCTGGGTCAAAGGTGAACAGGAGCTCAGAGTGTTCGATGCGCTTGCCCTGACCTCACAGGTTGTCATGGGAGCAGATTTGATTGATTGATTGATTGATTGCTAGCAATGTAAATTAAAAGGAGTCAGGGGCAAAGTAGATGTCAGCCATTGATTGTGTTCGGTTTGTTTGCCTGTAATTAGATTTACATTATTCATGTTTTCTTCTACTATCTGTTATTATAGTTAACTACAACTAAAACAATAGAAGCAAACATTGTTTACATGTGCTTTGATCTGAACACAGAGTGATCGCTTTCACTGATGAATCAAAACCATTTAGTCAATTTAAGCTCCGAATGAATGTAATATTGCATGTGTGTTTGCAGATCGCTAATTCAAGCCATTAACCAATAACATCAAGGACCATTAACATTTTAAAAAATTATTTTCATGGTGATTTAGGACATTTACCCCCAAATTCTCATTAATGTAATGCAAAAGTATTTATTTATTTGTTTATTTGATTGTTTATAATTTTGCATTTTTTGTACATTATTTTCATGGTGATTTAGCACATTTACCCCCAAATTCTCATTATTGTAATGCAAATTTATAAATAAATGTATTTATTTATTCATTCATTTATTTATAATTAATTAATTTTGTACATTTTATACATTATTTTATGTTGATTTAACACATCAAGTTCTCGTTACTGTAATGCAAATGTATTTATTTATTTATTTTAAATTAATGAATTAATTTTGTATTTTTTGTACATTATTATTTACATTTTTATTAGTTCATGCATTCACTGGGAATCTAACCCATGGCCTTGAAGTAGGAAAAATGCGCTTAAAAATCATTAAAAAAAAAAGTCACAATGCAAAAATCATAACTGATACCTAAAACATGCTTTATCTTCTTTATGTGATATAACTTCTTTTTCTTTCTTTTAATTTTGAGGTGAAAATTCACCCAAACATGCTTGAGTAAGATCTTTTTAATCCCTTGATAAATTTGCATGAAGGTTTTACTTCAATGTCTTTTTAAAAATGAAAGGCTCACCCCATTGATGACGTATCCTGGATCGGCCCAGAGGATGATGGGTAATATTCGGTCATTATGGGAGTAATGCAGGCGAGTGGGAATCTCCTCTTTTTTATAGACGTGTAGATGTGGATGAGCGCCTTTCAGTGCATTGTACACTTTATCTATTCTTCCTTCTTTGGGAAGCAGAAGTCCCACCGGTCCAAAGTCCACAATATGGAAGGACAGATCTTGGAAAGAGAAGCCGGGAATCTTGGAGAGGACGATCTCTTCCACCAGCCCGTTCCTGTAGACGGTGCTCATGCCGTGATCGGCCGTGATGATGATATTGAGCCGCTCGCTCAGGCCATTTCGCTCTGCTGCACTCCTCAGGTAGCCGACGGTACGGTCCACCTGTCTGACCATCGCCCTGCGCTCGGGGGAGTCTGGCCCGTACCTGTGTCCGGTGCTGTCAGGCTCACCGAAGTACATGGACACAAAGTCCAGGTCCTTCTCTCTAAACCAGGACTCCATCACTTTGTCTATGTTCTCTTGCCAGGCCGTTTCATTGCTGTAATTGTAGTTTTCAGGCTCCACTTCTTTTACAACTGCACTTTCACCCTGATAAGTAGATGCTGTTCCAGGAAAGTGGAGTGAACCGGCCTTGAGACCCTTTTTTGTGGGGGAAATCATTCATATTCTTTTAGCAAATGCTTCTTTTATCAATGCAACTTCCTGAATGTTTTTACTCTAAAAGCAAACCTCCTAGAGAAGCGGAAAATTATAAATCTATCATTATTTACTCAGTTAAGTGTCTTTTTCAAAGCTGTATGTCTTCCATTAAACACAAAACAAGTATAGTATACAATTATTTTTTCCATACAGTAAAAGCAGACAGTGACCAAGCCCAAAAATCCTCATTCATGGATCCACATCCGCAACTTGACGAGTCATAGGCCTTGTTTACACTTAGTTTTAAGATGCATTTTGGTCGACTGGATCACAAGTGGTCTACGCTAAATACGGGTGTAACGAGGTCTAAAATGTTTTAACTTGTCCACTTTCAGCCACTTCCAGAGGTAGTTGAAAATGCATTCGACCAGATTGCTTTTGTAGTGTAAGCACTCATGTGTTCAAATGAGTTCGAACAGCCACAAAAGACCACATACACTCCGCCTACTGACGTAAGCCGTAAACATTATGGGAAGCGCACTATCCAGATGGCATTACATGAGTTCACACTTACATATAATTAGATAGAGTAAAGGTTATGTGTATTTGGCGTGCTGTTTTAGGGGAGGGCTCCGAGCTCTGAATTTTGGCCGAACCCAGAGTACTCTCCCGGGTTGTGATAAGAATAGTTAGGACTAGAAGTGAGGAGATGGGGTGGTGGAGGGATGCTAATAAACTGTCAACAAACAGAGGTAAGTCTGCTGTATATATACCTCTTATCGTTCATTGAGTTGATTAACTGAATGTGCTTCTCTCATGTTAATTAGGTTAATTATCTGAACATGCTCCTCCTGAACTTTGTTAATAAAACATCATTTCACAAGTTCACACTTACATATAATTAGATAGAGTAAAGGTATTTGCCGTGCTGTCCGGGGGGAGGGCTCTGAGCCAGAATTTGGCCCGAACCCAGAGTACTCCCCAAAAAGCAAATGAGCAAAGGACAGCTGCCAGACTGAAGACCCCCCAAAAATGAGCGCCGAGATTTGGTGGGCTGGCGTTTTAAAAAGAAACCTGGTCATTTGATCGGGAGGGCCCACACAACCTACCGGCTACCAACATGGATCAACATGATGAATACCGACCGATGAATGAGGAACTGCGTGATTTGGAATGCCCGATTGGGATGAACACACCGCGTTTGACGGGAGCAGCTCACGGAATCTGAGCCCTACCAAATGATGAACGAGGAGCATTGTAATTTGAGCCGTCCGACTGGGAGGACCCCTGCCGCCTCCAATGGGAGCAGTTCACAGTGCCCTAACAATCGATGAATGGGGAGTGGTGTGATTTGAAAGATTCGCAGCGATTCGCAGCATCCAATGGGAGTTCAATATTCACGGCATCAGACGGGTAAGCCTCGGCAGCAGACGGGCAAAAAATAAAGCATAGATGTTCGACCGTGAGGCTCTCGCAGCGTCCGATGGGAGATCAAGACTCATGGCATCGGACGGGTAAGCCTTGCTGGCAGACGGACGGAAAGTAAAGCATAGATGTTTGACCGTGAGGCTCTCGCAGCATCCGATGGGAGACCAAGACTCACGGCGTCGGACTGGTAAACCTCACCGGACAGGGAAAGATAAAACATGGACGCTCGACTGAGAGGGCACACGCAGCGTCCGACGGGATATCAAGACTCACAGCATTGGACGGGTAAGCCTCACTGGATGGATAAAGAGAAAAACTATTTTTTTATCCAATGAGAGTTTGGTGGGCTTCTTTGATGTGGAGCCGGGTGGTCCTGATGTAGCTTTGGAAAGCGTCTGAGGACCATCGACCGAGAGCTTGGATCTGCTGCCGGGAGAGGCCTTTTTCGGCTGCTGAGGTTGCTGATAAACTGTCAACGAATAGAGGTAAGTCTGCTGTATATATACCTCTTATCATTAATTGAGTTGATTAACTGAATGCACTCCTCTCATGTTAATTAGGTTAATTATCTGAACGTGCTCCTCCCGAACTTTGTTAATAAATCATCATTTAAACTGTCGGCTGAAGACCTAAGTTTGGTTTGAAGACAAAAAACGTACCAAGCGCAATGTTCTTCACCATTCCTGATTTCTGACAAAAACGAAAGCTGCTGCTCTCCGTATGTTTTTCCGTCGTCTCCTCTTGCGTTCATACGCAAAATGCGTGAGCTTATTTCATCCATTAGATCGAAAGATCTGAAAAAGCCCATACATTTACCTGCCCATAGACCCTCCTTTTGAAGAAATCAGGACAGAAGTGAAAGTGGACAAAAGAGACGGATTAAAACACCATGTGTGGGTATGTGTCTGCCTCGTCTACATGTGATCCGATCGACCAAAGCAAAGCATCTTAAGTGTAAACAGGGCCACATATACTTATTAATGGTCTTTGTTTGAAGCTTGACATTCCTTGGTCACAATATGCATCCTCTGCATGGACAAGAGAAACTCTGAGATGCTTTAAGACACTTTTTGTGTTCCCAGAAAAAAAAGAAAGTCATAGGTTTGGTGCGACATGAGAGGGAGTGAGTAAATGATAGAAATGTCCTTTAAATGGCTTTGCTTAAGGGCACAATGGTGGTAGTTCATGCATCACCCTTTCTAAGGGTTTGAAGCTACAACCTTACTATTCTGCATTTTTACAGACTAGCATTTTTTTTTAAATTATTAGTATTATTTATTACTGAGAGCAAATCATCATATGAGACTCTGAGTTGGAAATAACTGTTTTGACTCATTTTCAGTGATTAATTTGGTTGAATCTCTTGTGTGTATCTGGTTTTATATGTAGAGGTTACTGGAGGAAATTAAATGAGGTGATAAAAATTATTCAAAGTGAAGTGTTTCTGATCATTAGCAGATGGTTTGCTTGTGGGAAATACGTGTCTTGCAGGAGATCAAGTCAATTTGAAATGGTCCTCTTTAACCAACCAGCATTACGATATTAGGTTTGTACTGATAAACCTAAACAGTAATGCTACTTGGGATGGAAACTGCTTGTGTAAGCGACAGACGTGCGTACCTGTCTCTGAGCCGTGATCCATATGGGCAGACTTCCGTTGTCCCACCACTCGTTCACAAACTGTGACTTGTAGTAGGACTTCTTCTCCCAGGTGCTGGTGTTAAACCACATGTTGTGAATTACACCGTGATTCTCAATATGTTTACCTGCAAAGAGATGCGTGTGTGCGTCAGTATTCATTATTGCATTGTTTCATCTATTTATTATATAAATATATATTATACATAAATATTAAATATATATTTAAAGCTATTTACATTGTATATAATGAAAATTCATTTCATTATTAGAATCCATTATGATTTAATTATTATTAAACTATATATATTTGTCTGTCATTTTATACTGGCATGATTCTTCTGTGTGGATTGCTGGCATCCATTAATTCATATGTAATGTATTTTACCTGTCAGGATGGTGAAGTGTGTCGGGCTGGTGATGGTGATGAACGCAGGGGTCACGTATGTGGCTTTGACCCCGTCCTTCGCCATGGCGTCCAGGTGCGGCGTGTCCACGTCCCTGTCGTAGTCCCACCTGAAGCCATCAAAGGAGATGAGCAGTAGTTTGTTGTGCTCAGTTGCCCGGTGCGCTGGAACGGGGACCGCCAGAGACTGAACACACAAACACAAACAGAGAGCCGCCGTCCACAGCATGATGAAGCACAGTCAGTGCGGATTCACAGCTGCTGCAGGTGTTCGGCCTCACTGTCTCTGTGGCACAATCAGCGGCTCACACCTGATTGCGTTCGGTTCTCCTGCTCAACCTCTTTTACTCCCAGTCGCGCACGTCTCTGCAGGCCAAAGTTTCATCGGATTATCTTATCTCTTCAAGATTTGCCGGTTTGCAGTTTTTTGCTGAGACTTGATTTACACACAGACATATAGAATTAAGAAAGTGTGATTGCTGTTTGCCTGTGCACAAGTTCTCTCTGATTCTTAAGTTAAGTTGGTTGTAAGGGTGTTGCTAAGTGGTTTATAGGTGTCTGGTGTGAAAAGAGTCCTGCATCACCGTGTCTCTGTGATCTTCTAGTGTGTAGATATGCTCGAGCCGCTCCTTCAGTGTGTGTCTGTGGGATTTTTTTCACCTGTTTCCTGGTCCAGCAGGTGACAATGGTGCGTCTGATCAGATAGTAAAGTAACAGCACAAACTCTCCCCAACAACACAAGATTTGAAGGTTATTGTGGGGCGAGTTGCATGCTGAAGTTTAATAATTAGTGATTATTGATTTGAACTTTCTATTCATCAAAGAATCGTTAAAAAATGTATTAGTTTCCACAAGAATATGAAGCAGCACAATTGTTTTCAACATTGATAATAATCAGAAATGTTTCTTGAGCATCAAATCATCACAATCAAGATGGAGCGATGTCTTTAAATCAGCTGGTGTTTTGGTGATTTTAGTGGATGTATCAAGTTCACACAGGTGTTCTATAAACTTAATGGAATGTGTTATGATTGCACTTATCAGTGCATGATTAGCATTGACCGGAGAGCAGATCTTACTGTAACTCACTAAATTCACTATCATTATTGACCTTGTTAAACAGTTATCAATGTCCTTCTGAAAGAGCTTTTTCTCTTGTCTTTGTCCTTGACAGTAGTTCAGGGGAAATATCTAATCTGTGTGAAGATAAAGAATTACATCCCTCAGCCTACTTATAAATAGCTAATTCATTACAAATCTTTTTAAATGAACTCCAGCCTTGACCGGTGTTAGTAAAGTGTTTGTGTGTAGATATGTGTTCTTATATGATCCCTAATTTGAGTCTTATTTGTTAAAATAAAAATGTCTTTTTTCATTATTATTTTTAGTTTTATTCTTCTATTGCATTTTCCTTCATTATTGAATTTGAAGCTTGTCCTCGTCACTATGAGCCCTTCATCCCTCACCCTATCACCATGACAACCCCTCATTCTTGACAGCATCACCATGACGACCCCTCACTCCTTACAGTATCACCATGACGACCCCTCACTCCTTACAGTATCACCATGACAACCCCTCACTCCTTACAGTATCACCATGACGACCCCTCACTCCTGACAGGGTCACAATGACTATCCCCCTCTCCTGACAGGACCATGACGACCCCCACTCCTGAGAGCATCACCATGATGACCCCTCTCTCTTGAATGTGTCACCATGCGAACACCTCACTCCTGACAGTGTCACCATGACGACCCCTCACTCCTGACAGTGTCACCATGACGACCCCTCACTCCTGACAGAATCACCATGACGACCCCTCACTACTGACTATGTCACCATGACGACCCCTTAGTCCTGACAGTCACCATGACGACCCCTCACTCCTGACAGTGTCACCATGACGACCCCTCAGTCCTGACAGCGTCACAATGACTACCCCTCACTCCTGACAACATCACCATGATGACCCCTCACTCTTGACAGCATCACCATGACGACTCCTCTCTCTTGACAGCGTCACCATGACGACCCCTCACTCCTGACAGTGTCACCATGACGACCCCTCAGTCCTGACAGCGTCACAATGACTACCCCTCACTCCTGACAACATCACCATGATGACCCCTCACTCTTGACAGCATCACCATGACGACTCCTCTCTCTTGACAGCGTCACCATGACAACCCCTTACTCCTGACAGTGTCACCATGACAACCCCTTACTACTGACTACGTCACCATGACGAATCCCCTCTCATGACTGCGCCACCATTACGACCCCTCTCTCACAACAGTGTCACCATGACGACCTCTCACTACTGACTACGTCACCATGATGACCCCTCACTCCTGACAGTGTCACCACGACTACCTCTCACTACTGACAGCGTCACCATGACTACCTCTCACTACTGACTACTTTACCATGATGACCCCTCACACCTGACAGCATCACCATGATGTCCCATCACTCCTGACAGCGTCCCCTCACCACTGACTACATCACCATGACGACTCCTCTCTCGACAGTGTCACCATGACTACCCCTCACTACTGACTACGTCACCATGACGACTTCTCTCTCGACAGTGTTACCATAATGACCCCTCACTCCTGACAGCGTCACAATGACCACCTCTCACTACTGACCACTTCACCATGACTACCCCTCACTACTGACTACGTCACCATGACGACTCCTCTCTCGACAGTGTCACCATGACGACCCCTTACTCCTGACACCATGACTACCCCTAACTACTGACTATGTCACCATGATGACTTCTCTCTCGACAGTGTTACCATAATGACCCCTTACTCCTGACAGTGTCACCATGACGACCCCTCACTCCTGACAGCGTCACCATGACGACCTCTCACTACTGACTACTTCACCACGACGACCTCTCACTACTGACTGTCACCATGATGACTTCTCTCTCGACAGCGTCACCATATTGACCCCTTACTCCTGACAGTGTCACCATGACGACCCCTTACTCCTGACAGCGTCACCATGACGACCTCTCACCACTGACTACTTCACAATGACGACCACTTACTCTTCTTGACAGCGTCACCATGACTACCCCTCACTCCTGACTAGGTCACCATGACGACTCCTCTCTCAACAGTGTCACCATGACGACCACTTACTCCTGACAGCGTTACCATGACTACCCCTCACTACTGACTAGGTCACCATGACAACTTCTCTCTCAACCTCTTAAGGCAGCTCTCACATTTTGACTCCATCACCGTAAGGACATAATACTCCTAACAACATCACAATGATGACCTGTTACTTCAGTTCTCTTATTTTCACACCTTCACCATCGACGACACCTCAGATTTTTTAAGGTCAACATAAATCATAATTTTGTCAGATATCTTGTTAGAAATTCTCACTAATGACTTCATGTACAGTATTTTAATATTAGCTTTTTAATTTCTTTAGCAGAACCTTCACCAAATAAACAGCCATTTGGAAATTCATGCATTTAAATCAAAAGTTGTTTTGAAACATGACAGAAGCATCCACTCGCTCATAGCATGCGATGATCTTTGTTGTTTGCAATGATTATACGCTGTGAGTGTTTTCGGTTCTCGGATCACAGGACCACTTATGTTTTCACTGCCACCGTTTTAACTGAAGTGTAGTTCACATTTAGAGCAGAAGGGGGCGCACACGTACTGCATGCAGTGACTATAGTCTTCAGTTGGCTGTTTTTACATTAGCTAGTTAGAACAACTAGACTAACCTAAACGCTAGGTTTGGTCAGATCCTCTTTATATTAATCAGTGCACAAATATTATAGTGCATGAGTCATAAGGACTATTTAAATGGACTTTGTGTCTTTTTTGAAGCTTGAAGGTACCAGTAAAACAGATCATGCTATATGAAAGAATTATAGTCATCCAGGTTTGAAACAGCCTGAGGGTGAGTAAATGACGGCAGATTTCTTTATATGGATGTACTTACCCTTCAACTGACACTTAACTCAAGGCCTGTTAATAAAAAAACATGTGATGTAACTCTTTATCTTCACACAGATTAGATATTTTCCTTAAGTTTCTACCAAGAACAAAGAAAAGCGACAAAAATGTCTCTGAATGTGATTATGAACAGAAGATAATAGTGCGACTCATATATCTCCTGAAACACATCTGTCTGTGTTTATTAGTGAACTATATTTCAAATCTGATTAATCTTTTATATGCAGGTTTCACAGACGAGGCTTAACAGAATAAAATGCATGTTTGAGCTGTTTTAACTGAAAGCAACTTGAACTGACATATCTTAAAATATGTTAGTGCCATTGTTTTTTCTCAAGATGGACACCAGTAATGTTTTTTTTCTAAGGCACATCTACTCATGAGAGTTGAGCACACAAAGCTTAAAATTATTAGAGGGAATCATTAATGAATAAAATTAGAGATGAAAATCAAGCAAATTAATTCCCTTAAAATGTTTCCGTAAATGTGTGTGATCATGTTTCTCTGTGTCAGTGATTAGTCTAGATGTTTTTCCTCCAGGTGTTCAAATGACTCCTCGTAATTACTATTAAATGAACTGGAAGTGACTTCCCAGCTAACAGGGAATGTTGTTAGAACTTTGGCAACGTTCTGGCAAGGTTCTCTCAAAGTTATGAACAAACGTACTTTCAGTAACATTAGGCTGATAGAATTTTCATTCAAAGTCATCTGGTATTTAATAATGTTCTCTAAACGTTAGCACAAAACTGGACGTTTTTAACGTTCAGGGAACATTTATAAATTACATTTTCATAACTTAATGTGAACGTTGGCAAAACGTTCTTAGAATGTGACCCGTACTGTCAAAATGAGTCGGAATGCACACGGGCTAATTTCGAGCTACAGGCAAAACAAGTAGCAATGTCAATTTTGAGGATTTCACAAAAATGAGTTCATTAAGCCCTCGTCTAGTGATCCAAATGCTCCAAATAGCAATTAAACAACTAAACATCTAAAAGTGTCTTTATTTGTACATTTTCTGAGAGGAGTACCTTTCCTTTGTCCATTAAAAATGCCATTTTTCTCTGCTCGCTTCTTGACGACTGGCGCTTCCCATCAGCACAAGTTTGGTATCGTTTGAAAGCGCAGCATTCCAACTTTGTGAAAATTCATAGCAAATTCTCGATGGCATGAGTCTGAACCAATGAAGAGTGATTTTTAAACTCATGCTGATGTAAACAAAACGATCTTAACTCGCACTGACTGACAGATCAGAAGCGCGCGAAAAAGACGCCTCAGAGAGCGTGCAATCCCGATATAGGCCTACACATATACAAACCCGATTCCAAAAAAGTTGGGACACTGTACAAATTGTGAATAAAAAAGGAATGCAATAATTTACAAATCTCATAAACTTATATTTTATTCACAATAGAATATAGATAACATATCAAATGTTGAAAGTGAGACATTTTGAAATGTCATGCCAAATATTGGCTCATTTTGGATTTCATGAGAGCTACACATTCCAAAAAAGTTAGGACAGGTAGCAATAAGAGGCCGGAAAAGTTAAATGTACATATAAGGAACAGCTGGAGGACCAATTTGCAACTTATTAGGTCAATTGCAAACATGATTGGGTATAAAAACAGCCTTTCAGAGTGGCAGTGTCTCTCAGAAGTCAAGATGGGCAGAGAATCACCAATTCCCCCAATGCTGTGGCGAAAAATAGTGGAGCAATATCAGAAAGGAGTTTCTCAGAGAAAAATTGCAAAGAGTTTGAAGTTATCATCATCTACAGTCCATAATATCATCCAAAGATTCAGAGAATCTGGAACAATCTCTGTGCGTAAGGGTCAAGGCCGGAAAACCATACTGGATGCCCGTGATCTTCGGGCCCTTAGACGGCACTGCATCACATGCAGGAATGCTACTGTAATGGAAATCATAACATGGGCTCAGGAATACTTCCAGAAAACATTGTCGGTGAACACAATCCACCGTGCCATTCGCCGTTGCCGGCTAAAACTCTATAGGTCAAAAAAGAAGCCATATCTAAACATGATCCAGAAGCGCAGGCGTTTTCTCTGGGCCAAGGCTCATTTAAAATGGACTGTGGCAAAGTGGAAAACTGTTCTGTGGTCAGACGAATCAAAATTTGAAGTTCTTTTTGGAAAACTGGGACGCCATGTCATCCGGACTAAAGAGGACAAGGACAACCCAAGTTGTTATCAGCGCTCAGTTCAGAAGCCTGCATCTCTGATGGTATGGGGTTGCATGAGTGCGTGTGGCATGGGAAGCTTACACATCTGGAAAGGCACCATCAATGCTGAAAGGTATATCCAAGTTCTAGAATAACATATGCTCCCATCCAGACGTCATCTCTTTCAGGGAAGACCTTGCATTTTCCAACATGACAATGCCAGACCACATACTGCATCAATTACAACATCATGGCTGCGTAGAAGAAGGATCCGGGTACTGAAATGGCCAGCCTGCAGTCCAGATCTTTCACCCATAGAAAACATTTGGCGCATCATAAAGAGGAAGATGCGACAAAGAAGACCTAAGACAGTTGAGCAACTAGAAGCCTGTATTAGACAAGAATGGGACAACATTCCTATTCCTAAACTTGAGCAACTTGTCTCCTCAGTCCCCAGACGTTTGCAGACTGTTATAAAAAGAAGAGGGGATGCCACACAGTGGTAAACATGGCCTTGTCCCAACTTTTTTGAGATGTGTTGATGCCATGAAATTTAAAATCAACTTATTTTTCCCTTAAAATGATACATTTTCTCAGTTTAAACATTTGATATGTCATCTATGTTGTATTCTGAATAAAATATTGAAATTTGAAACTTCCACATCATTGCATTCCTTTTTTATTCACGATTTGTACAGTGTCCCAACTTTTTTGGAATCGGGTTTGTAAACAGAATTACAGTACTTCAAAATATTGAAGTAAAATATTGAAAAAAGTTAAATATATATATATTTTCCTACAGATATTTGATTTTTGATGAGGTTTGTGCCAAAATTGGTGTTATTACCAGGGATTTTAAGGTTTTATGGTTGCTAGGTGATTTTGTTTTGGAACCTCCAGAAAACTTTAACTTGATTTTTTTTCTCAAAATTGACTGCTAACTCTATTGACTTCAAACCGGTGTAGCTTGTTCATTTGTTCTCTGATTCCAACAAATCAAAATAAAAATTAAATCAAAAATTTTTGCCAGCACAGGTCGCATATAGTTTTGTTAGCTGGGTTTTACCTTACAGAATCCTCAACCTGTTTTCAGCTCACAGCAGCTCTGCTCTGGGGTAAAACGCAAAGTCACAATCCACACACACACACACACACACACACACTTCAGCTTGACACTGAACAGCAGGGAATCCCTCCTAGTGAGAGGGAAGGCAAGCACCTCTCTCTCTGTGTGTGTGTGTGTGTGTGTGTGTGTGTGTGTACGTTAACCCGACCGTTGGACCCGAAGCCAATTTCTCACAATGTTCTAATCCTGTTCTTTCCCTTAGTGCTGGAGATAAACTAAGAGGTTAATGCAGAGAACACACTCGTGTGTGTGTGTGTGTGTGTGTGTGAGCATTTAAAGAGACAGTTCACCCAAGAATGATTCTTGGTCATCCTTTACTGACGCTCATGTTGGTCTAAACCTGCATGACTTTCTTCAGTGGAACAAACAATGAGAAACTATGATTTTTCATTAGGCTTATGTTTTTTTCTTCATACAGTGAAAGTGAATTACTGTGGCTGTCGGTCTCCAACACAGAAAGAAAATAATACTTTTATTCAACAAGGAGGATGCGTTAAACTGATCAAAAGTGAGAGTAAATACATTTATAATGTTACAAAAGATTTATATTTTTAATAAATGCTGTTCTTTTGAACTTTATATTCATTAAAAATCCTGAAAAATAAAATGTATTGCGGTTTCCACAAAAATATTAATCAGCACAACTGTTTTCAACATTGATAATAATCAGAAATGTTTCTTGAGCAGCAAATCTTCATAATAGAATAATTTCTGAAGGATCATGTGACACTGAAGACTGGAGTAATGATGCTGAAAATTCAGCTTTGATCACAGAAATTAATTGCATTTTAATATATATATTCACATAGAAAACAGTTATTTTAAATTGTAATATTTCAGTATTTTTTACTGACAGTCGACATGGAAGGTAAATGAGGAATTTTCATTTTCCGAACTATTCCTTTAAGCTAGAGATGAAGTTATCAACACTCTCAGAGACCTTGAGACACACAATCACACACTCGAACAAACCACACACAAAAGTCACTCCATTATTATGATGCTGTCACATCATCCACCTCACAGATGAATGCTGTACTTCTGTCTCTTTATCATCTGAACACGAGAGACACACATTCAACATGACACGAGATGTGACATTTAAAATTCATTTCTTTATGTGCTGCCAGGATTCTGCCAGGGCAAATACTTCATGTTTGCATTTGTCTATTAGTTATATTTTTAGGCTTTCCTTATGTTTGAATTTTAAGTTGAATTTAAGTTTTAGCCTATAACTTCAAATTAAAACACAAACTATATTTAAATGTGGTCTAGGCAGTTTATTACTGGTCTAAGTCAAAAGAGTCTCAGTTATAATAGTCTAAAGACATGAAAAAATACTATAGTAATTTATAGTACATACTATATTGTTTTTGAACCATACTATAGTAAATTGTAGTATACTGTATATATTATAGTATTTACAACACTTTGTTAATGCTATACTATTATCTATAGTGAACTGATAAACTGTAACAAATACTGTAGTATACTTTAGTTTTTACTACAGTAAACTGTAGTGTATTTGTAGTATAATATAGTTGTAGAAAACTTAGTACAGTATTGGGTAAAGTAATTTGTTTGTTACTATAGTTGTTTTATTACCATAGCAACTACAGAATTACCACAACAAATTAATTCAAGTACTTTACTATGGTTCAAAAACATTATAGTATTTACTATAAATTATTAAAGATAACTATAATGATAACAATATTTGCGCCACTGAACGATAACGGTCTGTTTATTCTAAGCTCACGCGCTGCGGTTTCGAAGTGTACAACATGTTTTTACTGTTCTTGTTGCACTTACACGGTTTAACCAGCAGATGTCCTCAGCATTCTATGTTTCGAGTGAATAGCTAGTGCAATCGATCTAATCTAACAGTGAATTTAGCTGACGAAGTCAATATAGTGGAATAAAAACAACGCCTAGTCTTTTCCACTGCAACTTCAAAGGAAGCAAGACAATGATATCGAAACTATAGCGCTGGCTACCTGAGGTAAAGTTAATTTTACGTTACACTGTTTGCTAGCCTGGCATCATGATCTCATCGTTAATACTTCTCACCATTTATTCTGAGTGTATGACTGATTGTTTTCCATATATCCATTTTCTTTAAAGTATCCTTGAAAAGGGGGTTTGAATTGTCAAAGAGTATTGGCTTTTTCTGGACATCGGCGATTAACTTCTCCGCAATTTCGTCTGCCATTTTAAACAAAGACTATAGAATAACACAAGGCGTGTCACTTGTATTATTATGAATGGGAGTAAGTGCAACACACAATATGGCAGAATAAGTCCCGCCTTCTAAATGAGAGCCAATCGCCGATTGGTAAAGTCATCGCGTCACTGCAGCGGCCGTTAGAAGCTCCGGTTCCTATAGAAACAGTCAGACGCGCGCCTCCGAAATGAGGCACAAGAGACGCGCATTTAGGACTGCGCATGCGCATTAGCTTGATCCAGCCTGAAAAATACAGTTTTTGTCATGATTCGAGCGTTTAGAATTAAAATTTATGAGACAGTTGTTGTCAGATTTCATTGGTGATTTCAAATATGAAATTTAATCGTAAGCTTGCAAACAGCTTTGGAGAATTTGATGTTTCCCCATTCAAAGAGATAGGAGCCGCACTTGGATGCCCGAGAGGCGTTTCAAAGATGGCCGCCGAGTGACATGACTTAAAGGGACTTTGATTTTAAATGCAAGGGTCCTTAAATTAGAATGGATACTGATTGGCTGTCAGTGTTTTATGTTTAACGGCTGGAAAAAATCGTTCTGAAAGTGATCCCAACAACATTGTTTCTCTATATCGTTATCCCTATAGCTGTGGTGTGGACAGTGCTATTCTTTTATATTTAGGACGATTTTTAGAACTATATATCATTATCTTTACAGTTATCGTTCTTGGTGTGAAAGGGCCTTAATTATGACTTTGGTGCCTTCCTCTCTCAAAAATATTTAGGCCTAAAATTGAATATTTATGTATCTGAATTGCATATAAAACTTAAATCCATTTGGATTACACAGTTTTAGCATAAACTAATAAACTTAATGTGATGCATATTTGTCATTCATACATAAATTAAACAGGTAATTTTGGCATGGTTAATTTTGCATGGTCGTCAATGGAAAAAGATTATTTTTGCACACAAAACAGTGTCGTTACAGCAGCAAGGACGTTGCTAACCAGCAAACCTTGACCTCCGGTCTCCTTCAGAACATGTAGGTGTGTTTCTAATTCTGTGATAATGATATTTTCCGTGGCTGACCTGTGTGTGCGTGTTGGGCTGGATGAATCTGTTCCTCTCTGATCTGAACTATTGGAAATCAATAGCAGTGGAATCAGCCAATCAGAGTCCATTACCACCACGAGCACAGCGGATTATTTTATTTATGCTCTCTTTCTCTCTCTTACAGAGTCTGATCGCTTACTTTCTCCCGCCGTCACTGAAGGGGTCAGATGTCACCTGTGGCAGTCATGTACATGTATGCCCATGTGAGAGGAAGGTGAAGGGTAAGAGGTGAAGGAGGGGTTTATTTTTGGACACGGGCAGGTAGAGTCGACAGGGAGGAAAACATTTAAGAATCGATCTGTTTACACAGGGGTCACGAGTGAAGAACGACCTCCAAAGGCTCAGAGAAGAACACATGCTACGGTAAGGCCACAGAACAAAATTACATTTTTGCACCTGCCAGTGAATGACAACATTTACCAGCCATAAATAGATTTTACTGGCATTTGCATTATTTATAACATCAGTGTTGTTATTACGCAGTGGCAGGAAAGAGGGGAGTCGAGGATCTAAATGCAGACAAAATGTATTCGAAACACCAACAAAGATAATCCAGAACAGGGACCAGGAACAAGATAACAAGATAGGGTACGAAAAGCAACAGCTTAACAAACATGCAACGGACAACAACAGACTGAAACACAGGGGTGTATATACACATAATAACTAAGAGCTAATGAGGAACAGGTGTGGGAAATTAATCGCTATAGCAACAAACAAGGGAGCTAAGGACACAAAGGAAAACACAGGAAGTGAAAGACAGGAACAATGGGAACAGAAAATACATATCAAAATAAAAGTCCTTAAATACAAAACAGGGGAAACAAGACAGGAATTGTAACAGTTATTTTATAAAAATTGATATACTGTTATAGTTTTTTTTTGTGAGTATTTTGAATTAGATTTTATTTTTATACTTTTTATTTTAATTTTGGTTAAAGTCTTATTAATTTTGTTGTGTTTTGTCATTTTTATTAGTTTTTATTGAATACAAAAATCCTACTTTTTCAAACTCCTCCTAGGCCGTCACTCCGTTTTTTTATGAAAATTGAACCAGATCATCTTCAGACCATGCTGACAAAATGTTACAAATTCAAGTCGATTCGTTAAACCAAATCCAATATCAAATCCAATTCAAATATTATGGGTCATGCCGAGAACATAGATACCAATTTTGCCGTAGTCGGCCGAACTTCCTGTCCTCCATTTTGTTTTTCTTTCAAACCTACTTTTCCAAACATAAGCTTGCATAAGCATTTGCATTCACATACTTATTAATTTTGTTGTGTTTTGTCATTTTTATTAGTTTTTATCAAATTTTAGTTAGTAGTTCAGCTTAAACTCAACGAAAATTAGAAATGTTGCTTAGCTGAAATAAAATACATTTTTCAATATTTAATTTCAGTTAATGCTGTGATAATACGATAATAACCTTGCCTAAGATTACTGTGCAAATGTTTTTAGGGGCCATTGGCGTTCCTGTCTGTCTGAACTGTCTCCATTGCAAATTTGGAGTCTCTAACTCAATTTCTCTAGCGCCACCAGCTGTCCAAAGTTGCACTCACATTTATGCTAATAACTTTTGAACCGTGAAGGGCTAGAAAAAAAAATCTTTTTCCTCTGATTCCTTGGTTCAATGATTGCACGCCATTTTCCGTCATGAAGTTTTTCCTCCATTTTGAATTTTCCAAAAAACCTACTTTTTCTAACTCCTCCCAGGCCGTTGCTCCGTTTTTTTTATGAAAATTGAACCAGATCATCTTCAGACCATGCTGACAAAATGTTACGAATTCAAGTCGATTCGTTAAACCAAATCCAATATCAAATCCAATTCAAATATTAACCTATATTATTGAAACTGGACTCAATAGATTCCTTGGGTTATGCCGAGCACATAGATACCAATTTTGCCACAGTCGGCCGAACTTCCTGTCCGCCATTTTGTTTTTCTTTCAAAACTACTTTTTCCGAACTCCTCCTAGACCGTTACTCCGATTTTCACCAAAATCAAATCGTATCATCTTCAGACCATGCCGACAAAAAGTTTTTCAAAAAGAAATTCAAGTCAATTCGTCAAACCGTTTTCGTATACCGCAGCAACAAAGTTGAGGCATTATGCAAAAACGACTATTGAAGCTGTATCTCTGCAATGCTTTGTCATATTGACACCAAACTTTGCATGTGTCATTGTCACCTCACTCTGACCCTACCACATCAATTTGGTCACAGCGCCACCTATTGGTCGACTGTGATAAACCTTTCAATCAAATTTGTAATGACTGTATTTATGATTTTTCAGCCAATACTCTTATACTATATATATATATATATATATATATATATATATATATATATGTATATACTCTTATACTATATTCATTCGTGGCAGAAATAGTATGAATAGTATACAAGTATGCTATTCTGAATTCTGTCTGACTGTAGAAGAAGATGTGAAAGCATTGTATAGCATTTCAGATAATACACTTTATGTTGTATTATAAATTCCATTATGACAACTGGAGCGCAATGAATTCAAGCTTGCGTAAGCATTTGCATTCACATACTTGCAAATAGTAAATTTCAGGCCTTAGACTCTCAATAAAAAAGCTGCGTCAAATAAACAACAGGGGAAGGTGATGCATGACAGCAAGAATGTTTTATTTCAGCATGATGGATGTTTCTGAAAGACCTCTGACGAAGTTGACTGTGAAGTTACAAAGGGACAGACAGTCAGGAGATGTCATTTTCTGTTTTTGTAAAGAGAAACGCTCTTTATGAGACAGTCTATTACATCCGCAGAGACTCGGGCAGCTTTGTTTCAGTACCAAGGACTCGGATCTCAAGAGACGTTTAAAGGCAAAAAGCTGAACGGAGATTTCAAAAAGAGTGTGTGATGAGTTTGAGCTACAGATGGACACGAAGGACACACACAGACATAAAAGAAAGAAAAAAGTGTCCCATGATTCTTTCCTCTGGTTTCAAGAGTGGCTGGTGACATAAGTTTATTGTTCTTTCCAGGACAAGGACGATGCAGCTTTCAGTGAATGAGTCTTCAGAGGATCATACAGGCATGATGAGAGTGTAGTTCCTCTAGTGTGGGCCGTGTGACCAAAATCTTGTCCAGTATAAAGGTATGTGTGCTTTTATTTCAAAATAACAATACGTCAAAAGTTTGGAATAATTAAAATTGCTTAATGTTTTTGAAAGAACTCTCTTCTGTTCATCAATGCTGCATTTATTTGATCAAAAATACAGTAAAAACTGTATCAGCATCATTACTCCAGTCTTCAGTGTCACATGATCCTTCAGAAATCATTCTGATATGATGATTTGTTGCTCAAGAAACATTTCTGATTAATAACAGTGTTGAAATCAGTTGTGCTGTTTCATATTTTTGTAACCATAAACTACCATTTAAAAGTTTGGGGTAAGTAAAACCTTTAAAAAAAAAAAAAGAAATTAATACACTCTGATTCATGTTATCACAATATTTTTTTCTTTTATCAAATCAACTTAGATAATTAATGTGGTTCAGATAACATAATATTCTGAGTTTCTTTTGATTAAACCAATCGCCTTCATTGTATTAACTCAATTTTTTAATTTCAATGAACTTAAAATTTTAAGGCAACCAGGTAACTTACTTTTTTAAGTTAAACCAACAATTATTTTTTATAGTGTACCTACATTAAGCAAGGATGGATTAAATTAATCAAAAGTGACAAAAAAAAGACATTCCTAATGTTACAAAAGATTCATTTATTTCAAATAAATGCTGTTTTTTTCTTTCTCTTCATCAAAGAATCCTGAAAAAAAATGTATCATGGTTTCCACAAAAATATTCAGTTCTCAACATTGTAATAATAGAACCATTATTAATAATTGAGCACCTGTATTAATTGATAATAATTGAGCATCAAATCATCATATTGGAATGATTTCTGAAGACTGGAGTAATGATGCTGAAAATTCAGCTTTGATCATGTCATGAACTGCTCGGAGACGCAAAGGTTGAGAATCCAAATGCAGTAGTTTATTAAAGGGTAATCCAAAAAAACAGACAAAGGTCATAAACACAGGGTAAACAGTCCAACACAAACACCAGGCAGGAAACTCAGGCAAACAGGGTGATCTAGAAAACAGGCAGGGGTCAAAACCATGGAGTGCTCAATAGTGACACATACAAGACTTCACAACGAGAGACTGAATGAACCAGGCTTATATAGGCAGGGACTGACAATGTAATGAGAAACAGCTGAGAACAATCAGGGATAATGAGGGTTCTGGGAAATGTAGTTCAAGATGAGATGGCAATGGACTAGGGAGGAGTGCCCTCTGGTGGATGTCCAGGGCACTCCAACTGGTGATCGTAACAAATCACAGGAATAAATTACATTTTAATATATTCAAATAGAAAACAGCTATTTTGAAATGTAATACAATATCACTGTTTTTACTGTATTTTTGATCAAATAAATGCAGCCTTGATGAGCAGAAGAGACTTCTTTCAAAAACATTAAACAATCACAATTGTTCCAAACGTTTGACTAAGTATATCACAATATTCAAAGAAATTCAACAGGAAAAATTGTTTATGTAGGCTATCAAACAATCATGTTCTAATGGCTATTTGTGGATAATCAGTGAAAAGCAACTTTAAAACTTGATAAATGAAAATATCAAATTAAATATCAAATTATTCACACTGTAATAAATGAGTGCTAATTCTGACATCAGTGCAAAAACTGGTAGCCACCAAATATAGCCTATCTATCACAGTAAAGTAAAATTTTGATTCGGTTCTTCAGCAAAATGAGAGAAAACACTGAGACATCATCTTGTGAAATTTTCATTTACGTTTGATTTTATTTAACTATGTAAATGCAAAATGCTTTTAGTGTAGTTTCAAGTGTAGTTTTGAATAAACGCTTGCCATTTGTACACCAAAAATGCACATCTGGGTTTACAACCTTACGTAGAGCATGTTCAATGGACATATATGAAAAAGAGTGTATTTAACATATGCATTGATTGAATGTACTAACAGCATTACAGTTTCCCTATAACTTGCATTAATTAGCAGTTATTTGTTAGGTTAGTTATTCATTAGCATCTTTGTCTCCACTTCATTCAAACAGAATAGGGATTGAAAATGTTTGGGGAAAAAGTGTGTAACTCCATCGTACTGAGGTTTGTTATGCCACTGTAATGCATGCTTTGCAATTTGTTGGCCAAGTAGGAACAAGTTGTTAGGAACAAATCACTCGTTTTCATGTTTCCTCCGGTGTGTAATTAAGCAGTATTCGGCCTGCTTTAACATGAAAACAATGAAAATAACATCCAGTCTCTTGAATAATCTGTTATGAGCTTTAATCCTCGGGTGTAGCCTATGTTTGAAATTCCCCGCTAACTCTTCTATTTTCACGTCGCTCTTTGTAAACGAACACAAACCCACCTCCATGTCTGTGTATTGTGTTCCTTTATTAGCAGAAGAAAGCGTATTTCAAAGGCTTTCAATAAAGTCACAGTGTCAGTATAAAGAGCACATGTTCAGCCCAGAGAGAAAGTGTTTTCTGTTCGCTTTTCCCTTCGGGATCTACAATGAAGAACAACACGTGCTCAGATGAGTTTTCCCGGTGGGCATATCGTCACAGTCATTTCTCCCTGCTTTGCCTTTGCCAGCGACCTTCAGTCCTGCTGCGCTTTGAAAAGCTTTTTTTTGAAAACAGTTTTTTTTTTTTTTTTTTTTTTTTGAGAATGGTCTCTATGAGGGTGAATTGAAGATGAAAGCTCTTTATTTACCCTATGTTTAAAATTGGATTATTTGGCTCTGAACATCCACTTTTCATAGAGGTGGTCCCAAAACATTACAGAAAATTAAAATCATCATGAATCCGCCATTTTATTTAGCTAATGTGAGCTCCACGATTAATCGCGATCTCGATTAAAACAAAAAACGTGATCTTATTTCTAAATGACATCGATTTTCGTGTATCTGAGCCAGGGAAAGCAAGTGAACCACACAGTATTGTTATTTCTGTGTTACAAATATCCAAATTATCACAGAAGTACTGAGATAAAAGTTCATAGTTTGGATATAAACACGAGAGTCAACGTTAGCGATCAAAACAGAGCTAATCAAATTTTTAAAACTTAACTTGGCGCTTTAAATAACGGTTGTGTTGATTACATCGTTACACCGCTAGGTGGCGACAAGTGACTGTTAAAAATGTATTTGACATTGAATGATTCATTTAAAAGATTCGTTCAAAAACATTGATTCATCCAGTAATGAAACAAGTGAAGTAGTTATGAGTGAGTCATTGAATCGTTCATTTAAAACCATTTTTTAAACAATTATTATTATTTTTTTAAATAGACTGCAGCAATGAATATTTTGTCCTCTAGTAAATAATTACGTTATTTTGTTTAGTTGTCTGTTCAGAATCGTGGGAAAATCGTGATCTCTATTTGAAAAAAAAACAAACAAACATGATTCTCATTTTATCCAGAATCGTCCAGCTCTATTTTTTGGTCAAAATTCAACAAAAAAAAAAAGGTCAAAAGTTGAAAATGAAGATCTACTCATTGCTTTGACAGTGTAAGTTTAGAATGAAAGTTTATGTTTAAGAAAGTTCTGAGCAAGTTTAAAAACCTTTCTCCCCTTTGCATTTGCTCTATTTCTTCAACTTCTAGGTCTTTTGAGTTTTTCGGGAGCTTGTGTGAAAATTGCACTGAGATTTGTGTGTGTAACAAGGTCCCATATGTGTTCAGAGATGTCGCCCCCTTTATTCGTCCCCTCTCGTTTTGTGTGTTTTCCCCTCGACTAAAGGCGAAAACCTACTCAAAGACTTCCTCCTGCGGCTGTCTGGGGCCTTTCTTTGTCTCTCAAGGTCATCAAAAACGAGATGAGAGGTGCTCTGGGTTCCGGAGACAGCAGACAGGAGCTGACCAAACATCTCTGGGTCAGAGAGAAGCATTTTCATAGAAAACTGAAGGCTGTGTGGAGGTTTTCTGAATAAGAGATGTGAAGAATTTGCTGCTTATTCCACAATATTTTGCCAGTTTAATTGGATTAGATATGCATTTCATTTTCATTTAACCTTTATATGCAGATTTTGTTGATCTGATAAAACTTTAATTTGACATCTTAGCATTTAGACATCTTAAGGCAAGACACAATGGATTAGGGGAACTAAAGCTGCATTTACAGAGATGCCCAATTCCAATTTGTTGACTATATGTTTTTTTGATGGCCAGCTTATATTTCCTTTTAAAAGTAACACAAATCTGATATCTGCATTTACACTATACACTTGTTGAAACAACCAAAGGTAGACATACTGACCCGGCAGAAGCTTAGGAAGTAAAAATGAATGATAATGATAATACAATCTTTTGCTTTCCATACAATCTTTAAAGGTCAGCAAAAGATTCGGTTGAGCCTTCATCCTCCATTGCGCCATTGAAAAGAGTCACGTGATTGCGGTTGATGTCATTCGCGCACTGTCTCTTTTTCAGTGACATATGACTCGCATTGACAGGGGAATATCCGATCTGTCCACTTACATGGCAGACGCTAATGCACGTATATGATTCATATCAGATTTATTTCCACATATGAATGAGGCTTGAAACTATAGAAGCTTGTTTCTGCCACTGAATAAAAAATAAAAAGGTAATTGTGAGTTTATATCTCACAATTCTGACTTTATAACTCACAATTCTGACTTTATATCTCACAATTCTGACTTTATATCACACAATTTTGACTTTATAATTCGCAATTCTGACTTTTTTATAACTCGCAATTCAGACTTTATAACTCGCAATTCTGACTTTTATAACTCGCAATTCTGACTTTATATCAGGTAATTCTGACTTTATAACACAATTCTGACTTTATATCAGGCAATTCTGACTTTATATCTCACAATTCTAACTTTATAATTTGCAATTCTGACTTTATAACTCGCAATTCTGACTTTATATCTCACAATTCTGACTTTATAACTCGCAATTCTGACTTTATATCTCGCAATTCTGACTTTATAACTCGCAATTCTGACTTTATAACTCGCAATTCTGACTTTATATCTCGCAATTCTAACTTTTATAACTCGCAATTCTGACTTTATATCAGGTAATTCTGACTTTATAACACAATTCTGACTTTATATCAGGCAATTCTGACTTTATATCTCACAATTCTAACTTTATAATTTGCAATTCTGACTTTATAACTCGCAATTCTGACTTTATAACTCGCAATTCTGACTTTATATCTCGCAATTCTAACTTTTATAACTCGCAATTCTGACTTTATATCTCACAATTCTAACTTTTATAACTCGCAATTCTGACTTTATATCAGGTAATTCTGACTTTATAACACAATTCTGACTTTATATCAGGCAATTCTGACTTTATATCACACAATTCTGACTTTATAACTCGCAATTCTGACTTTATAACTCGCAATTCTGACTTTATATCTCGCAATTCTAACTTTTATAACTCGCAATTCTGACTTTATATCAGGTAATTCTGACTTTATAACACAATTCTGACTTTATAACTCACAATTCTGACTTTATAACTCATAAGTCTGACTTTATAACTCACGATTCTGACTTTATATCTCACAATTCTGACTTTATATCACGCAATTCTAACTTTATAACTAGCAATTCTGACTTTATAACTCACAATTCTGAGTTTATATCAGGTAATTCTGACTTTATAACACAATTCTGACTTTATATCAGGCAATTCTGACTTTATATCTCACAATTCTAACTTTATAATTTGCAATTCTGACTTTATAACTCGCAATTCTGACTTTATAACTCGCAATTCTGACTTTATATCTCGCAATTCTAACTTTTATAACTCGCAATTCTGACTTTATATCTCGCAATTCTAACTTTTATAACTCGCAATTCTGACTTTATATCAGGTAATTCTGACTTTATAACACAATTCTGACTTTATATCAGGCAATTCTGACTTTATATCACACAATTCTGACTTTATAACTCACAATTCTGACTTTATAACTCGCAATTCTGACTTTATATCTCGCAATTCTAACTTTTATAACTCGCAATTCTGACTTTATATCAGGTAATTCTGACTTTATAACACAATTCTGACTTTATAACTCGCAATTCTGACTTTATAACTCATAAGTCTGACTTTATAACTCACGATTCTGACTTTATATCTCACAATTCTGACTTTATATCACGCAATTCTAACTTTATAACTAGCAATTCTGACTTTATAACTCGCAATTCTGAGTTTATAACTCGCAATTGCGACCTTATACCTGCCAATTCTGACTGCGAGAGTCAGAATTGCGAGATGTAAACTTTGAGAATATCGAGAATATCAGAATCTATGTGCTTTTTTCCTGCTTACACATTCGTGGGTCATATCCGATCTGTGCCACATGGGAGGAAAAAAATCTGAATTTGGTCACCTAATGTAAATGCGGCATAAAAGATATGACTATTCTTCAGTAAATTTATCACAGTATTAAGACATACCATTTACAAGTTTTCTGAAATGTTGTGTTTAAATATGGTAAAGTACAAAATATCTAGTAGCTATAAAATGACAATTTCATCTACTATGTGCCTGCTTGTGTGTTGTGTGCTTATGTGTAACACATGCTTCTAATATTTGTGTGCATGCAGTATTTGTGTATGTGTGATATACATTCATGTTTATTTCCATATCAGCAGGCTAGCAGCTTTTTACAGTTTTGCATCAAGCTATTGCTAACATTGCTAAATGAATGCAAAGGTGTTGTGTGTTTAATGTGACATTGCACTTGAAATAATCGTGTCAAATGATGTTTTCCTCATGAGAGCACACACTGCGTATGAATGAACCCAGGGAAATGGAAACGCAGCTACAGAATATTAGCAGTCTCAGAACTACTGCCTTCGCGCATCATACCTTTAAAAACAAAGAAGGAGATGCGTCTTTTCAAGCTCCGGCACATCATCATACTTGAGATACCGCCAGCTGACAGACTGACTTTGAGCAGAGGTCACTTTTTAAAAGTTTTTCTGAGAGATTTCAGCAAAGCTCGCTTTTTCCCCGTCCTGCGGGAAACCCTAGAGGCTGGCAGGGTGTTGGGGTTAGGATACGCCCCGGTGCTTTATATTAATGGTGACTTTGGCACTCCTAACGCGGATTCTCAGGGTTACAGCCCCCCGGGCGCCCACTGAGCGGAATACGGAAAGAGAGATGGGAACGCGCGCGAGATCGAGGCGGTAAAAAAATCCATTTCCCGCCACCGTCCGCCCTTCCTGGTCACCAGGGTCCCTCTCGCTCTCTCCCACTCAAGGTGAACCGAGCACGGGGTCTGTCAGCGCTGCCCCCGTCACTAATGATTTCAAATGATGGTCTCACACTGGAAACAATAACGACATCACCTCTGTCTCTCTTCTCTCGATCAGAGAGGGCACCTTTATTCATCGGCAGGTTGCCATGACGCCCGCTGGGAGAAAAAACAAGCGCGCTGTGATCAAGGGCTCGGACACCCCCCGCCTGCGCAGAGGGCACCATTCATTAAACGCCGCAGTCTTTGTTACGGAGCTTTTCCGTTATCACTTCCATGACATTAGCTGGAGGAATGTCCTGCCGATATATCCTCACTCGCAGGCGATTTCGCTTTGAAAAATTGCTGCGTTTCATGTGGCTTTTTAAAGTAAAGTTTCAGTTCAGAGAGAGAGAGAGAGGACCACTGAAACTTTGAGAGGGTTTTGGTTTATTTATTATTGGAGAAAGCAGGCCAAGATAGTGAGGTGGCATACACACATTGACCAAAACCGAACAGAACGAATTTCTGTTAAATTATCATTTGACATTGTTTACGAGCTGTTTTATTGATTAGGGTTGGGAATCGTGAGAAGTTTTCCTGTTCTGGTTCCGATTCCGGTTCTGCCTAACGATTCCGATTGCGGTCCCATTAAAATTATTACCAATAAAAAATAGTATTAAGGGGGAAAAAATGCACAATACTCAACTCAAACAGTCCTTCTTTGTGTTTCTTATACTTGTAAAATTTGTTTAACAGACTGTTAATTTCTGTGCATTTCTACAGCATTTATTAATCTTTATTAATGTTCATTTCAACATTTACTAATACATTATTAAAATCAAGAGTTGTATTTGTTAACATTAGTTAGAACTAACATGAACAAACTATAAACAGCTGTATTTTTATTAACTAACATTAACAAAGATGAACAAATACAGTAACAAATGTATTGCTCATGGTTAGTTCATAACTAATGTTAACAAATTAACCTTATTGTAAAGTGTGACCACAAATTCAACACAAATAAGATGCTTGAACACACATGTAAGATCCAGACAGGTGAAACAGAATATTTTTGTAAGTTAGATTCATAAAGACTTTACTTGTTTCTAAAAGAATGATTCAGTGATACATTTTTAATTTGTTGCCACCTAGTGGCATAACAATGCAATCGAAGCAGTCCTTATTTGAATCACCCATTACTTTCCAAAGGTGATTTATTTTATTTTGATCAGTAACGTAGACATCAGCGTTAGAATTTTGCACGGTTCCGGTATTTTTAAAAAAACACTACCAGTTCTGAATAAGAACCGGTTCTCGGTTCAAAACCCTAGAGATGATACATTTCGTATCTTTCAACATACCTTCTGATGTTTATTTCACGCTATAACTACGAAGATGTGATAAGCTCACATGCTGCTTGAACTGAGGGCCAAAAACACATTTATTGTTTGAATTTCGTGATGCAATCAACAGAATTTGAAAGCTGTAAAGAATTAAAATAATAATGTAAAATAATTAAAGCAATTTATACAAGATTCAACTCTATTTTAGTGTTTAGTTGTCATTAAAATATTGCTGTGTAAAAAAAAGAAAAAGAAAAAAAGCCCATGGCACAAAAAAGACCATAAAAAGTCTTTTGTGCGATTTTGGGGTGTATATATGACTTCTTGACAGATTTGGTGAGAGTCAGTGATGTGGAATGTAATTCTGTCTGTCAGTCATTCCTGTTAGTCTAGACGCTCTGTGCTGGCAGCTCAATGGACGCGCACTATAATGCATGACCATGAAATTCATTTCACACAGTGTTCAGACAGCTGTGATCAGTGTAACGTGCATGTGAAGCACGTATGACTCTGCCGTTTGGTTCAGAAGCCTCCTGAAGAGAGGAAAGATCACTGTAACTCACCTGCTCTGAAAACACACCATTATGCCTGACAGATTCTATTACATGACTCACAGTCCACAGAAAATGAAGTTGTGATGGGCTTTGAGAGAGAAACACATTGGCAGTCTATCAGCATCCATCTAGTCTTCTGTAGGCTATCAGTGTAAAGTCTAGTCACTTTGCAGCTTTGCCGGATTTTCCAGATTTTCAAATACTTTTTTGCTTCAAATGAAATTTTGTAATGTTATGATTCACCTCATAGTTGATTGGTTTGGTTCATGGCTTATAATGCTTAAAAAGACTATGGAAAAAATACTTACAGAACCAAGACTGTTGAAAAGGTGCACCGTTGCACTTTATTATATGCCATTGTTGCAGAAATGTGTAAATTTTGTTGCATATTGTGCAGTTAATTGATGTTTTTAAATTTAGTCTGGCTGCATCTCCATGTGCTTAAAAAGGTGTAAACACTCATGACCTTTGGACACGTGTGACTTTCCATAACAACCGTGACCTTTCAGCTCATTTTTGTAATAGCTGCAACAGATACTGATGTAAATGAACACAATTTCACATGGTTTCCATGGATACATAGTGCCTTATGAAATCTGTTATTTTTTCCCCAAATTCTGTGTTTTCTATTTTAAGTTATCTGAATTGCATTTTAATGGTTTAATTAAATTTTAATAATCAATAAGGCTGTATGATCAATTGTATTCATAAAACTTTAACAAAACTTTAATACAATTTTAAATAAAAAACTAATACAATTTTAACTATAGAAGTGCCCTAAGAATTTTTTTTTCTTCGGATATGGTGTTGTTTTATTAGTATGGATTCTGTTTTATTATTTAATACAAAATACTATTTTCAAAAAGTATAAAATATTATTAAAAATAAAATAAAAATAAAGTAAATAAAAATGGTTTATTTCAAAATAAAAGTAGAACAACAGAGATTTATCTGAAGAAGTACATTCTACTGTGCAATAGTAATATATTTCTGTCATAATATATTCAAGTTAAACTTAACTTTTATTTTGACAGGTTGTAGTGAAGACCATTGAGTTTATCTGATGATAGTTTTTCTCAAGTGAAATGTTGAAGTGAGTCTCAGAGCAGCTCTGAAGATGAAGTTCATGTGTTCATGTCCTCATATAGTGAGACGGCAGACGCTGAAAACACCACAAGCGTCACATGACTATGTGTACTAGACGAAACTGCTCCACTTATTCAAACTCATTCACGCAGAACATGCAGGCTTCATATTTAAATAGTTGTTTTTCAGTTTAATATTCACACACTTGTCCATGTCACCATTTGATTAAGTGTACATCCCTACTTTTGATCTGTTCATCCAGATTTTTTACCAAATTCCATGTTATGGACCTAAAGCAAATTCCATTTTTATGACTGAATTCCAAGATTCTGTTCCACATTTTCTTTATCATGGAAATCATATGGATTTACGCTCTGTTCCAGACCAGGGTGGACCTGGGAATATCCCAAATTAAATGTCCCACTTCACACCTCAGTGAGTTCCAGTCAATCACATGTCACGTTCATATGAAGTCTCTGTGACCATATGAATGCATATTGTGTTTTTGTGTCAATTATAGCAAAAACAGAATAGAAATAACATAAAATCTCTTCAAAAACAGCTGAGGAAAAGCAAAAACGAAGGTATCATTACATAAACTTAATGTCTAATGTTAAAAGTTTGTTTTTACGTTTATGCAATTTGGAAACAGGACTTGCCGACATCTTGGAAGTGAGGTCAAATGACGCGTTTCGCTGAGGTCGCAGTTGATCGATGTACCCCGAGTTCACACGCTAAATTTCTGACTTTGAGTGGCATTCCAGAAGATATTTACTAGAAGGAGGTGGGAAAAATCCAAATTCTGATCTGTCTGGAATGCAGCTTTAGATACGGATTGTTATCATAATTTCTCACAGATTCTCTTTGTCTCTCTCTAGTCTCAGATCACTCTCATATCAATTCTCAAAACAAACAGAGAAAAATCAGCAATCGTTTTGAGCGTAAATCATCTCTCCGACGTGACCTGCGGCATCTCTCACAGCTCACAGGGAAAATCTCAGGTTCTGTTCGGGAACTTCAGGTATTGTTTCAGCGGCGTTCCGACAGGTGCTGTTGAATATTCATCCTCTGAAAGGTTTTCCCGCCTGTAATCAAGCTCAATATGCTCTAGTCCTGCGTCTGTCAATCACAGACGCCCCAAATGAGCCGCTCCGCTCACTGGTCATGAAAATTCATAAAACACTGAGACTTTTCCTCACCTCAATCCGGTGAAGGGCAGAGGGGATTTGGACGTGTGTGTGCGTGTCTGTAGATTCTCCTGCTGCTTTATGGATCAAATCAGTTTCAGTGAGGTCACACACTATGGTGTTTCCTACAGGATTCGCAGTTTATTTTTGCAGCATAAACTCGCGGTTAAACCTTGCTAAACAATAACAGTACCATTTTCCCCCAACATATGTTTTGTTTTGTACAAGTATCTTTAACTACACATTTGACCTAAGTACAACTAATCAGATTTAAGTTTCTCTAACCATCCAAAATTACACGTTTAAAACCGTGTCTACACCAGACGCGACAATTGTCGCGTCGCAACACACCGCAACAGCTAAAAGCTGTCTACACTGAACGTGACAAACCGATCGTTGCAATGCATGTACTACATCAGAAATAGAACGGGGAATCCGTTTATTGTCGGGATTTTGTCGTGTTGCGTCATGCCGCATCCAGTGTAGACAACATCACTGATTATAATGGGTTCTACTGTATTGTCTTTTGACGCGTCGAATCACGCCGCTCGCATCTGGTGTAGACACGGTGTAACTGTTATCAAAAAGTTCTTGGCTCATTTCGACATAATAACCCAATAATTGATTCTGTGATTTATCTGACTGATTCAGTTTAGAATTTAGCATGAAGACTCTGTTCATTTCAAACTGATTCAAATGGTGCGATTCATAAAAAAGGAACGCGTCAATTGATTTGTTCACACATAGGATAGAACTGTATGCTTAGATGTTTTATTGGCTTTTATTCGCTTCATACAATACAGATTCAAAGTATATTCACAATAATAAACAGGGAAATAAAGTTTATATTTCACAAATCTAACTTTTTCTCAGAATTGTGAGTTTATTAGTCAGAATAACGAGATGTAAACTTGCAGAAAAAAAAGTCAGAAAAAAGTCAGAATTGTGAGATAAAAAGCTGCAATTATCTTTTAAATTGTTTTATTCCGTGGCGGAAACAAGATTTCATAAAAAAGCTACGGAAGAGGATTAGGGCCAAGTAATAATAAAAAAAATAAAACCATCTCATGATTAAAGTCATTATAATGTGGGATTAAACTCGTTAAATTTCGAGAAAAAAGTTGAAATACAATGTTGAGAATAAACTCGTTAAATTTTGAGAATAAAGTCGTGTTTCGAGGAAAAAGTTAGCTAAATTTACAGAAAAGTCTAAATATAATGTTGACAATAAACTGACTACATTTTGAGAAAAGTCATTGTGTTTCGAGAAAAAACTTAAATTTCAAGAAAAAAGTCAAAAAATATTCTCAACATTTTATTTTGACTTTTTTTTCTCTAAATTTAACGAGTTTTTTCTAGAAACACGACTTTATTCTCAAAATTGAATGAGTTTATTCTCAACATTGTATTTTGACTTTTTTTCTATAAACTTAAGAGTTTAATCTCGCATTATAAAGACTTTAATCTCGAGATGGTTTTATTTTCTTATTATTACTTGGCTCTGATCTGACAGATCACGCATCATGTTAGTTTTCTTCATTTTGCAAAAAAGCACAACATTTTGTTTTTACTCTGAGTGTACACAAATAAAAGAAGACATTCTATACTTTCAATTGATATATTACTTCTGTATGACAAAAAATGACGGAGTATTTTAAGTTGAATTTGCTGCTATGTTTAAAAAATCCAGCAAAACGCGCCGGCGCGTTTCCCGACTCCAGAGTGTTAAAGATTTATTAACATTACTGTAGTATGAAGCAGGGTGTGGCTGAAAACCGTTGGAGCGTAACGAGGCCGCTGGAGTGATTGCTAATGAGAGACGAGCGCGACACACGGCTCGAGAGCAGTGGAGCTTTTATTATGCTGCAGTCGCTGCTTCCGCTTCTTCCGGTCAAGTGTATGTGGGGTAAAGCGGCGTTGTTTATTATATTAGATACATTTGTATGTTGAAAGTTGTTATAGTGCTACTCTGCGTTCGCTCGGCAGCTGCTATGAGACACTTGTTGCACACTGCAGTAAGCTAGATCAATATTAGTCATGGTAAAAACATGGTACTCACAGTAAATCAAGAAAATGAGATTCAAACAATAGTGTTGTAACATGATAAGTTTTCTTTCGATGAATGTATCAAACAGTAGCTTACCTGTCTAATAAAACACATATTAAAGCATCTTTGGTGTTTCCATGGTTTCTACAAAATAAAACTGGAAATCAAGGATAACACAAGTATGATGTGATTGATAGACGATGCACAGACACGATCCGTGTCCTGGTTAAAGTAACTTATTTTTCTGGATTTAAACATTCTTGGAAACTTTTGGGATAATGCAAGTACACAAGTCAACAAAATATAGAACAATGTTCTAGTAGTTTTTGGATATTTTAATCCAAAAATCTTAGATATTGTGTCTTTAAGGGATTTTTTCCCCCCCTGAAATTTGGTGTTTCCATCATTAGTTTCTGGTGTGATACTTCAAAATGTGCATAAAAACAGGGCGATGGAAACATAGCTAGTGTTGCAGACAGTCAATGTTGCAGAATTCACTTATTATGAAACAAATTAGATTCAGCTTTGTCTTCATGTTCAGTCAGCGAAGACAATGCTATTTAAAGTTGCATTTGCTATTTATTGTCAGTATATTATTTCAGATAATAAAACAGATATTGCAGTGGTGA
Source organism: Ctenopharyngodon idella (assembly GCF_019924925.1). Lineage (NCBI taxonomy): Eukaryota > Metazoa > Chordata > Actinopteri > Cypriniformes > Xenocyprididae > Ctenopharyngodon > Ctenopharyngodon idella. Next base: position 4,502,926 of record NC_067222.1, on the reverse strand, counting down.
AAAATGAAAGCATGCTGAAATGCTGCCACACACACACTGAGACAGTTGATCATTTATTTGCTGTCGTCTGATATCTGTTATCTCTTGTTCACCTTGTTCGCTCCTGTCTGAACCTGCTCGCTCCGACACGTCTGACCTCAGATCTGTCTTTATCAGAGATCACGCTGCTCCATCCTCTCCCTCTCTGTCTGTTAGTCTCTCGTTCTCTGCTGTTTCATGAGTTTCATGTCCTCGTCTCTGTCCTTTCCTCTGCCTCTGATGGGCTGGAAACTCACTACACTGTAAAATGTTTTCACAATAACATATTTGTTTGCATTCTTTTGTGTTGTTTTAATTTTTGTCATTAGGTGTTCAAGGGCATAGCGCTGAAACCCTATTGTAATTGTTAGAATTTCCAAGGATCAGCATTCTCCCATAAAAGTGATCGGGCAGACCAAACCGTAAGTCGTAGAGACTTGAAACTTTGAGTGTTGGTAGTACTCACACTGTCTACAATGGCACCAAGGCTCGCCTCGATCGGCCTGACGGGGACGCTACAATGGTCAAAAGTACAAGATTTTCAGGTATTTTGGATTTTTTGAAAAACCTACTTTTGCAAACTAGTCCTAGGTTTTTGACCCAATCGGAACCAAACCAGTGCAGCGAGATTCTCTGGAGTCTTAATGTTAATGTTTGTTTTGGGTTTAAATAATTTTGTGACACCCTTTAAAATATGCTGAGTCACAGTTTGTGGACTTCAGGACATTCTGAAGTTTTGTTATAGTTTTCACCCATTCAATACCCATTTAAGTTTTGTTTGAGACACTTAGTATTAATAAATAAGACATGCTTGCCTTAAGCACACTTGTATATTCCACTTCGGTCTCAGAGTTTCGTCTGATTTCAGATTGACTTTTGTTCTCTAAAACAGTCAAGGTGGCAGTTCTTGGCCAGAATAATCTGCGGTCCTGATCAGACTTTATGCTGAGGACTGGACTGCACGAGACGCTGACCGTAAGTGTGTTTAATGTCAGCTGTCAGAGTCTTTAACAGCATCTGGCCCTGTTTCTATCACTCCATCAGTGAGATGAAAGACAAGAGCCAGCAGAGGTGTCATTACACGGGGAACAGAGAGAGCGAGAGCTGTCTGGCTGTAGATCTGACGGACCAGTGATTACAGTCTGTTTCCTAATGAATGCTTCAGTAATTAGTGTCTGTGATCAGTTGTCTGTTTCTCACACATTCACTGAGCTTTTACTACAGAAACACGGCTGGATGGCGCTGGTATTACACTGAGTTTGTTTAAGTGACAAAACCCTAGTATCTATTATTATTCAGGTTTCGCTTAAACCAGCTTGACTTTTGCTTAATAAAAGAACACAGGTTAAAGGCGCAGTAAGCAATTTCTGAGAAACGCTGTTGAAAATGGAGGTGAAGCATCACAACACACTTGTAGCCAATCAGCAGTAAGGGGCTTATACATTCATAAGGGGGGAGGTGCCTGTGCTGGATAGTGTGTTTGTGAATTTGGGTGCAGAGCTATCAAGATAGGGGTGTGATCCTTTTGGGTACGGGCGTGTTTGTTTTGATGATTTCAAATAACAGAGTTTCTCAGAAATTGCTTAGGGTGTGTGTCCACCAAAGCGTTTTTAGCCAGCTGAAAATGCTAGGCGCTCTGCTGAAAACACTGCTTGAGAGCACTTCGGCAGCGCAGCGTTTTTTTTTTTTTCAGTTGAGATGGTTTGCTTGCTATGATATGGAATATCCGCGGAAGAGTTACTAGTATCTAATTTTACAGATAGTTTGTTTTGGTACTGTTTCTATATAAAAATGTCAATACAATGTGAAGTATTTGCTCTGGCTCTTGTTTTGAATTATTTTGTTCAGTTGTTATGCTTGTTGTTGTCATCTGTTGACGTTGTACAAGCAGAATGTGGCGGTTGGTCGGTGTTGTATTTGTCCCGCCCCTCCTCCATTGTGATTGGACGGCTGGGTACAAAGTGACAGTGATGAGCGCTGCGTTTTACCCAAAGTTGAACATTCTTCAACTCGAGGCGACCGGTAAAAAATGCAGAGCGCTTCAGCGTGAAATTGATGCTCAGCGTTTTGTTACGCTCCTGGCATTTTAAAAACTTTGGTGGACACATGGTCTTACTGCACCTTTAAGGCGTTTACAAGTCACTGACTACATGCACCCTAATGCATTTATAATGTGATTTAGGCAATATTGCGATTACACTTTACCTCATATAAACACAATACTTTGATCAAATTGATGCCATTTAAGCTCATAATCATCACGACCATAATTGTACACTGTAAATTCGAATAAGTTGGCAAAACTCAAAAATGATTTGAGGTAATCATTTACATCAATTTTTTTTAAGTTAAGAAATTAAAAGTTTATGTAAGCAGAACTGGCAGATTTTTATTTTGTACTCATACACTTAACTTGAAATATTTGAGTAAGCTAATTCATACATTTAATTTAAAATTTTAATGTAATCTCAACTTCAATATTTTTAGTAGTGGAAACTTTGCTAGTTTAAAAAGCTAATTCAGTAAATGCTAACTTGCTAATTGGTGGCACAATGCTTTGATAGCATTAGCATAGAATAGCAATTGCTAATTGTCTAAATAAGCATAGCAAAACACTACTATATCTCCCTCTTAACATTAACCTTGCACAAAACACATTATATAACACTTAATTTTAGCATTTACTCTCCCTTTTGAGTGTCATGGCAAAGCATGCTGGGAAAGAGAAAACCTACACTGTAAAAAGTAATATGCTCTCTCTACTCAATAAAATTGTGGCAACAGATTACAAGCAATATTATTAATTAAATTCAACAAGAATTTAGTTAGAATTAATCAAATTAATTCCTTAAAAATCAACAATTTAAAATGGGTAAAATTAGCAAACAACATTACAAAAACCACAAACTGACAAAAAGCAAAGAGTCAAACTTCCCAACTAAATGAAACACTGATCGCCATAATGATGACCAAACATTTTAAATAAAATCAACATCAACATCTAAACCTCTGTTAATTCTTGTGTTTCTCTTTCCATCAGTGATTCTACTTGTTATCATCGGATGTCTTCAATGTTGGCATAAAAAATAAAGAGTTCTTAATTCATCTTTGACGTCTGTATGTTATTCAGATATTTTTGTTTAAATTTTACTTAAATTTTACTCGTTTTAAATGGTTGACATTTGTTGAATTTAATTAATAATATTGCTTGTAATCTGTTGCCAAAATTTTATGGAGTAGATATAGCATATTACTTTCTACAGTGTAGTCCAGTTTCAGTTATATTGAAATTGTCTAAAATTAAAAGAAACAAGTTCATGAAACTCAAAACAATGAAACAATTCAGATTACTTAAAATGTGTCAGTTTCGTGAACTCAAAAGAAAAAGAAAGTTCTAAATACTCAAAGTTTAAAAAAGTTGATTTAATTGAAATAATTTGTTTAAGTTTACCCTAGTCAAACCAATTAATTATTTTGAGCATTAGGGTTTACAGTGAAATATGTGGTGTATGCTGATTTTAATCACAATAAACAGACTTTATTCGCATCTATTCCACTCTGACCGTCAATGTTGTTGTCATCTGCAGATTTGTAAACAGCAGAAAAGATAGCATCACATTTTTGGGGAGCTGAAGAGTTCGTGTTGACAGCATTCCATGTCATGAATATAACTGATGGTCGAAAACATCAAACTGAAGACATTTTTGGCATGGTTAAATTTAATGTGCAGACGCATATTAAACCTTCACAGATAGATGTAAACTGAAACAGATTTAAACCACCACAGACTGACAGCAAATGTAAGCATTCAGACAGTTAGTCCTAAAATCCAGAGAGGTGAATCTAAACTATCCCCGCCAGAAGCTCCAAAGCTCTCAGCTCACATTCGGACATTAACTCCTGAAATAGACATCTGAAGAGGGCAAATCTGCCCTGATGGACCCCTGGACCGCAGGCTTTTACACCTCTCACCGCCAGCTGAAAGCTAAGAACACCAGAGCAGAATGAGCTCAGGGTGGAACGAGTGTTTCCAGAAAGTGTCAGCCACTTCTGCAGGAGTGTCGATGTTCATGGGAAAAACTCATACATGTTCAATCCTCCTCATCAGTGTCATTTTTATTTTATTTTATTTTATTTGGATAAAAGCATCTGCCAAATGCATAAAAATATTTATTTTAATTTTACTTAAAGTAACACTGAAAATATCCAGACACATACATTCTTGCATGGTTTGAAATGAAGTGATGAGTGAATGCTGTAGTTTTGGGTGAGGAGCACTTTAAGAAGTCAAGAAGCATGAGAGTGATGCAGTGTACTGCAGAAGAACCCTGTGTGTGTGTGTATGTGTGTGTGTGAGACAGACAGACAGACTTTAGCTTCAGGGTACATCCAGTGTTCGTCAGTGAGCGAGGCAGTCGACAGGTTCACAGCTTCCTGCCCGAGGCCTCGCCAGAGTCGTCCTCAGTAATTGCTTCCCATGTCACTCTACGACACGTCAGCCTGTACCAACTTAACCCAGCCTGAACCAACCTAAACCAGCCGCAACCAATTCAAGCCGGCCTGAATCAGCTTCTATCGCTCTGAACCAATCACAACCAGCCTCATGCTTTCAAACCAGTCTTATTTTAGTATTATTTACATATTTTTATAATATAAATTAATATTTTTAATATTTACATTTAGCTTTTATTTTTTATATTTTTCAGTTTTTTTATTTTAGTTTCAGAAGTTTTATGAGCTTTTGCCAGTTTGTAATTTTTTTTAGTTTTTAAATATTTATGTTTAACTTTAATTTATATTTATTTCAGTTTTAATTTTAGTAATTGCAGTGCTTTAACTGAAAACCCTTTATTTTATTTCAAAATGTTTTTAAAAAATTTATTTAATTTAGTTGCCAAGGGAACATTTCTTTCTTTTTTTTTTTTTTTTTTTACAATTTAGTTTAGTAAAATAATTTCCAATTGAGTGAATTCGGACACTAAGTGTGCCGGAAGGGCTGCCGCTTATACACAGTTTGTGTTTGCTGTTTAAGTAAGCAATAAGGTACGAGAGGCTGTGCTGTCTCGTGAATAAGTCATGGCTGAAGGGCGTTGTTAGGCACGACGCGAAGCGAAGCAACCCCTTCAGCCTTGACTTATTCATGATGCACCACTAGCCTCGAGTACCTTATTGCTTTTATAAAACGGTTACCACACAATACAAATATTAAAGCCAAAAATATGTATCAGTGCAACTTTCATGAAGTAAACTTTCATCAAAAGCCTTCTTTCCACCGGAAAAAAATAGTCCCTGACCGTAAACAGCAACAGAAGTTACATTAGTATGCCATTAGATGGCGGCAAAGACTGTCTTTATGAGTGTGTCAGTCAGTAGTGAAGACTTTTACATTGAAAAGACTGAATTGTTGTGAACACGGAACAAGACGCAACTGACAAATGCTTTGAATTCCGCTGTCAGTCATGGGAAAACCCCTTAACTGTTAAAAGGACAAGATAATACATCAGACATTTTTTTATTATGAACTTAGGACTGACCTGAAGGAAAATGCTAAATCTGAATGCAAGTAATAAACTCGCTCACTCGATCTTTTTTCTCACAATATTCTTCTACATAATACAGTAAGCTTTAATGAACAATATAAATTGAGAACATACAGTTTACGTTGCTAAGGGTGGTTGCTAAGGGTGTTGTGTAGTGATACACAGAACCGTTGGGTGAAGCGGTCATAGCCATGTTTTATCGTGAATAAAACACAGCTATTGACCTATTGTTAATTTAGAACACGGCTCAACCAATCAGAATCAAGGGCCGGAACTATCCGTTTTATATTAATCATTTGAAACTTTGCAAACTGGCAGCTCCAGTAGTAATAAAAACATTTATCTTGAACTCTGTCATGGAAACTATGTATAAACCTCAATTAAACAATTTAATAATCAACTAAAAAAAGAATTTATACCTATATGATATTACACTGTACCCACATTGGACCAGCGGTTTGGAAAATGGATGGACGGATGATTCAGCTGCAGACGCCATCTTCTGGTCAGACACAGGATTTAATTCGGCCCGCAACCCTCGCAGTGCATTATGGGTATTCTCTAGCCATTGAGCATACATCAGTTGTACATTCGTTATTGTGGTGCATTGTGGGATTGAATCCACTATAGTTTCGGACACCACTACAAATGGTAGTGCCCTTTTTAAGGGTATAGAAGGCGATTTTGAACCTGTTTGTTACCATAATAACCTATTGTGTCCACTTGTCCCTTGTCTAGTCACTCATTTAGTCACTCATTTAGTTCGCCCAAAGAAAGTGTCTTTTCTCCATACAATGTAAGTCAGTGGGGTCCAAAGTTGTTTGGATCCCAACATTCTTCAAAATCTTTTGTGCTCAAACATTGAGATCTGCATGTTGACGTCCTCACACTATCGACAGAACTGCCCTCTGTGTGTTTGTGTTGACATCTGGGTCACAGGTTAAACTCTCTTTTGCCTTATTGACGCGAGTTTGATCTTCAATCTGTCATCGGGCTTCTCGTTCATCACGCAGATGCATTGTGGGTAATTTAATAAAGGAGAACAGAGAGGGGGAATGATTGCGATAAAACACCCGAGCCAAATATCCATGTGTTTATTTCACAGATCAGAATTGACTGAGGAGTCTGTCTGGATTTATTTCCGTCTGGCTTACTATAGTGTATGTGTGTGTGTGTGTGTGTTTTCGCTGTGTTCTTGCCGCAGGCTGGCAGTCTTGGCTGAGAAAGAGGTGAATGCCAAGCGTGTGTGTTTGCAGACATGCATATGTTTGTGCAGGTGTGTGTGTGCGTGAATGGATTGGTCTATCAGAAGCGAGTCCCTCCGGGAGCTCCAGCCAATGAATCACGGGTTACTTCATTGTTCTCGGATCATAACACACCTCTAATTGGCAATTCCTCTTTTTAATTGAATTTGGTGGCGTTTAGTACTACAACACGGCAGTGTGTGTGTGTGATCAGGAATCTCACATTCTCTCTCGTGCTGGTTTATCTCTTTTATTGTCTTTTTTTCCTCTGTGCTGTTACTTTAGTAAATGATCAGATGCATGATTTTCAGCTGCTGGCTCCAAAAAAAGCTTGTACATTAAAAGTTTGGGGTTTTTCGAAAAGTTTGGGTATTTTTTCGAAATAAATTAATACTTTTATTCAGAAAGGATGCGTTAAATTGATCAGAAGTGACAGTAAAGACATTTATGATGTTATAATAGATTTCTATTTCAAATCAGCGCTGTTCTTTTGAACTTTCTATTCATCAAAGAATCCTGAAAAAGATGTTTCTTCAGAGCATCAAATTATGTTTCTTGAGCATCAAATCATCATATTAGAATGATTTCTGAAGGATCATGTGACACTGAAGACTGGAGTAATGATGCTGAAAATTCACAGGAATAAATTACATTTTAAAATATATTCGCATAGAAATCAGTTATTTTAAATTGTAATAATATTTCACAATATTACTGATTTTACTGTATTTTTGATCAAATAACTTAAATCTTACCAACCCCAAACTTTTGAACGGTAGTGTATATATATATCATTGCTTTGTCATCTAATCGTATTTCAGAGCCAAAAATATTTGTTTAATAATGTGTGATTGCATCGCCTCAAATTCAAACAATAACATTCCCTGATCTTTCTGACGTGAGATCATCTTTCTCTCCATCTACACACACTAACCCTCTCATGGACCAACAGACCAATCATTCTCTCTCTCCCTCTCTCTCTCTTTGTGTCTCTCCTCCTTTTCTCTCATATTCCCCTACACGCTATCTCATTCCTGCGCCGTCCATGTTTCCAGACCGCTGTGTGTTTCCTGCAGCTCTTCATCAGAGGAAGAGGAGGAAGGGAGATACCCTGCGGACGACTTCACTGAGGAGATTACAGCCCTCAGACTCACACTGTGAGTACAGAAACATCTTCATCACACACACGCGCTTGGTGTGATGCTGACCGCTGGTTGAGTCTGAATGCTGCGAGTGTGTTGCAGGTTTCTTTTGGAGTGTCTGTGTCTTTTTCAAAGCTCAAGAGCTTCAGTTTGGAGGAATAAAAAGTGATCTAAATGAATCGCTAGTTGTCATCCAGTAAGAGTATAGAGCTGTAAAACTAATATGGAGAGCAGTTCAAAATCATTTGATGAGAAATGTTTGAGTATATATTGAGATCTTTGACTTTTGATGGCAGACTGTGGTATCTGAGCACAGTTTGAGACATTGTTGAGATCTCTTTTGAAACTTTAAAGGAGACGTGAGATTACTAGGTTCTTTTTGTCAGGAGTAACAGATTTCAGCAGATGTCTCTCTGAAATGTAGGAGAAACAACTGAGATATTGAAGAGATCTAAATTGTGGTGATTTGTGGTCTTATGATGAGAAATCAGCGATCAGAGGAATCAGTTCATGTTTATGTGTGAGAATCTTCTCAGATGATTCTCTTAAAATCTGTTTGGAGAAAGAAAAAGTAGATAGCAGCCAGATTATTTAATCTTAAGAGAATTTGATGAGACATGTTTGAGTTTACATTGAGATCACTGACTTTTGCAGACTTTGGTGTATTGGTATACCTGAGCGCAGTTTGAGACATTATTGAGATATCTACTGAAGCTTTAGATGAGACGCATGTGAGAATCCTGGGGTCTTTTTCTCAAGGGAAACATCTGAGAAGCGGGAGATTCAGCAAAAGTCTCCATTTAATCTCATTGAAATGGTGGAGAAACAATTAAGACTTTAAAGAGATATCATTTGGGATTTTTCTTTCCAGTTTGAGTGTTTCTGGCTCGTATGCTGAGAGACTGGCGATTAGAGGAAAATTTTATTGCTGATTTCTCAATTATGTCTCCGTATCATCTCAGATTTTTCTCATAAAATCTGTTGGGGAAAAAGAAAATCTGGATAGCAGCCAGATTATTTGATCTTGGGAGAAATTGATGAGACATGTTTGAGTTCACATTGAGATCTCTGACATTTGATGGCTGACTTTGGTATCTTAGCAGATCTGAGAAAATTTTGAGACATTATTGAGATCTCTTCTAAAACATTAGAGGAGACACGTGAGATTACTAGGGTCTTTTTCTCCAGAGAAACATTTGAGAAGCAGGAGATTCAGTGAAAGTCTCAATTTATTCTAATTGGAATGTAGGAGAAACAATTGAGACATTAAAGAGATCTAATTTGTAATCTTTCTTCCCAGTTTGAGTGTTTCTGATTATTATGCTGAGAAATCAGCGATCGAAGGAAGGTTTTATTGCTCAGTTCTCGGTTATGTGTGAGTATCTTAGATTATTTTCTCCTAAAATCTGTGTTGATAAAAAATATGTAGATAGCAGCCAGGTTATTTGATCACGGGAGAAATGTATATATTGCATTCTCTGACTTTTGATTGCAGACTTTGGTATCTTAGCAAATCTGAGCACAGTTTGAGACATTGTTGAGATCTCTACTGAAGTGTGAGATTACTGGGGTCTTTTTCTTAAGGAAAACATTTCAGAAGCAGGAGATTCAGAAAAAGTCTCGATTTAATCTAATTGATGGAGAAACAATTGAGACTTTAAAGAGATATAATTTGGGAATTTTCTTTCCAGTTTGAGTGTTTGGATCTTATGCTGAGAGACTGGTGAATAGAGGAAAATTTTATTCCTGATTTCTCAGTTATGTCTCAGTATCATCTCAAATGTTTCTCATAAAATCTGATGGGAAAAAGAAAATTTGGATAGCAGCCAAATTATTTGATCATGGGAGAATTTGATGAGACATATTTGAGTTCACATTGAGATCTCTGACATTTAGAGAAAAATTTGAGAAGCAGGAGACTTAAGCAAAAAAAAAAAAATAATTTAATTTTATTGAATTTTAGGAGAAACAACTGAGATATTAAAGAAATCTCATTTGTGATTTTTCCCTTTTGAGTGTTTCTGGATCTTATGCTAAGAGATCATGCGATCAGAGGAACATTTTATTGCCCAGTTCTCTTTTATGTCTCAGTGTCATTTCATATGATTCTCCTTAAATCTGCTGGGAGAAGGAAAACAAGGATAGCAGCCAGATTATGTGATCTTGGGAGAAACTGATGAGAAACTTTTGAGTTCATGTTGAGATTTCAGTCTCCAGTTGCTCATCCCATTGCCATCTAGGAGAAACACCTGAGATCTCATTTCGTGATTTGTCAGGATGTTTCAGTGCTTTGTCTCTCGTGAACTCCTGAAGCTCAGGATGTGATGAAGCGGTTCTCTTTCATCTCTGTCTGGTGAAAGCAGTGAGTTTGCTGAATATCTGCTGACCTGTTCTCCGCCGGCGCTCGTGTTTCAGAAATGTGAAGCGTCTGTTCGCTGAGCCTGTGAGACGCTGCATCCGTCAGTCTCTCTGTTTGTCTCTCAGACAGATTGCCACGTCTCTGGAGGATAGTTGTAGTGTATTAAAGCGCTCCGTGCTGCTTTACACACCATCTGCTTCAGAAATTCACAGGGAAATGGAGAAAACAGAAACAAGATGTTTGCAGAGGCAGAAACGTTATGAGAGAAAATACTCAATCGTTCAGTGATTATGAACTGTTTAAAACATTCAATCCGAACACAGACTGAAAGCTTTGACCTTTATTGAGTTCATTTTAGACCGTTCCTAAGCGAGATTCATCTCAGGACATGAACATCTCATTAGGGTGAAGCTTAATGACTGTTTCCAACAGCTCAAAATGACAGAAGACTTCATTTTGTGTTGGATATAAAGAGAATGAGAGGAGAGGAGATAAAGCGAGACAAGAGAGGAGATGAGATCAATCAAGTTCATGATTTATCCCTCTCTTTCTCCATCTCTCGTGCAGCTGGTTTGGCTGCTTATGGAAATATCAGGTGAAATTAAATTAGTCCTCTACTAGGTATATTAAAGTTCTCCATCACAGAGGGTTGAGATGGTCTTTGTGCTGGAGTGAGTGTTTATAAAGCAGACAGATCTGCAGACGCACACGTAATTGATTATTAGATGAGCAGTCTTCTGTGTAAATGTACTGCTCAGGCCACTTTAATCTGAAGACGGTACAATAAAGCAGGGAATTATGGGAAAGGAAGCATTTACTGATGTTTATGCTGACATCATTAGAGCTGTCTTTTTTCTGATGGAAGAGTTTGAAAACATAAAATAATTGCAAATTAACGTTTAGGAATAGTAGTTCTTTATTCGATCTTTGAAGATCAAAAATTATAGTCATTCAAATTTTTTACCGTTTCAATATTTACCATATACATATTTAATTTAACATATTTAATATAACTAGTATTTGTTATTTAAATGTATGTGTGTATATTTATGTAATTTAAATTATTAATTAAATTATTTGAATCAAATTAAATTAAATCATAAATGTAATTAGTTTTTATTTAAATTATAAATTAATTATTTAATTATTTAAATTATTTAAAATGTAAATACAATTTAAATTTAAGTGAAATACCAATTTAATTAATTAATTAATTAATTAATTAATTTCCTTCAGTTCAGTGAATGAAGCAGTGGGTTGTCTTAAGTGTAATTTAATTTCATTTAAATTATAAATAAATTATTTAATTATTTAAATTATTTAAGATGTAAATACAATTTAAATTAAGTGAAATACAGATTAATTAATTAATTAAATAATTAATTTATTAGTTTATTTATTTATTTCAGCAGGTTGTCTTAAGTGTAATTTAATTTAATTTAATTTAATTTATGAATAAACTACTTAATTTACATTATTTAAAATGTAAATCAAATTTACATTTTAGTAAAATACTGAAGAATTTATTTATTTATGTTCATTCATATAATTCAGTTTTGTAAATGAAGCTATTATCCTAATAATTGTAAGCTCAAAACAGCATGTTATCCATTTATAAGATTGTGATGCATCATGATGTACTGAATCACATGACATGTATTGTGATGTGTATTGAATATTGTCAGGTGGGCTTGATTTTATCTGACAGAATTAGATTGGCTCGTGAAAAGTATTGTAACATTATTGGTTAATATTGTTTTGCCCCGCCCATGTGGCCTTGGTGACATCAGGTAAAGAGGAAGTTATTATATATTGATTAAAGATAATGAAAAACCTTTTTTAAATTAGAATAATATGCACTAAAGAGATTCATTAGTAATATAATCATATTTTTAATTTAACTGTGACGAAACATGCCAAAAGACTGATAAAAGATTAATTTCTCAACTCTCTGGAATACTTGATTCTGATTGGTCAGTCTGCTGTCTCAACTTTAGTATGCTGAGTTAAACAAAGTTTTGTCAACTTGTATTCTGTTAGCTTCACATTGCATTCCCTCTCTGGCATGTTAATAAGTGAGACTGGGTCGAGGTATCTGTCAATTCCCATTTGACGTAGAGTAATTGTTGAGTTATTAAATTCATAAATGTCTATAGGAATCGGAGCTTCTCGAGAGATAAAAGCAGCAGAGAGAGAGTTTTTTAATGCGACTCACCTGTCAGCGAGCGCCGCTCATCACCGACGCTGCAGGAAATGAGATCAGTGGCACCTTCTGACAGCACCATTTTAAAAGCACAGACACGCCATCATTACATCCCCCTCCGACACGCTCCCACGTCTCTCCATTATTGTTATTGACTGGAGAAAGAGATGCAACAGAGGCCTTCTGCCTTCAGTACCAGCTCACCGTCATGAGTGAACATGTTCACACGCTCATATTCACTACTGGAAAAATGATTCATCATTCATTCATTCATTCATTCATTAATAATTCATTCATTCGTCCATTCATTCATTCATTCATTCATTCATTCGTCCATTCATTTATTAATAATTCATTCATTCATTCATTAATAATTCGTTCATTCGTCCTTTCATTCATTAATAATTCATTAATTCATTCATAATCCATTCATTCATTCATAATTCATTCATTCGTCCATTCATTCATTCATTCATCATTCATTAATAATTCATTCATATTTCATTCATTCATTCATTCATTCATTCATACATTCATTTGTTCATCCATCCATCCATCCATCCATTCATTCATTCATTAATATTTCATTAATTAATTCATTCATTCATTCATTTCTCATTTAATATTGTAATAATATCAATAGCAATATGAACAATATTACCATTAATATTGATATCAGTATTTGTATTCATTCATTCATTCATTTATAGTAATATTAATAATACATCAATTTCTTGTTTTATTATTTTTCCTTATTTTTTTTAACAAAAATCAATATTAACATTAATATTAATATTGTTGTTTCTTTTTAATTAATTAATTAATTCCTTATTTAATATTAATTGTATTAATAGCAATATTAGTATCACTGCAACAATCAATGTTAACATTAATATTTGTATTAATATTAATATTAATTCTTATATTATTTTATTAATATGATATCAATAGTATTAATACAGCAGTATTAATACTAATATCAGTATTTGTATCAATTTATTAATATTAATATTGTTTTATGAATATTAATTTCAATGTATTTTTCTTTTTATTATTTAATTAATTTCTTGTTTGAATATTATTTTTCTTTTTCAACATTAATATATTAATATTGGTATGAATATTAATATTCATTAATTCCTTATTAATATCATTTATATTGATATTAATAGCAATATTAGTGTTAATACAGTAAAAATATCAATTGTGGTATTAATAATGTTGATAATAATGTTAATATTTATTTTTTATAATAAGATCATATTTTACTATTTAATTGATATTATCATTGAATACAGAAACAATTAACATTCATGTATTAATTTTACCATTTATTTATTGTTTGATTGATTGATTGATTGATTGATTATTGGATGGATGGATTGTGAGCTGATTGATAGATTTGTTGATTAATAAACTTCTTAAACGTCTTGATTTAAGTTATGGATAATTAGATGACTGTTTGGGTTAATTAATGATGGTCTAATTGATTAGTTGACTGATTGTTATTGGTCAGTCATTTAGTGTCCATTAATTCATTTATAACTGATTGGTTGGTTTGTTGGTAATTGATTGATTGTTTTTGATTAATGTATAAAATGCTTGTTGATTAACTCATGAATCAATGCATTGTTTGATTGACAGCGTACAATTACAGAAAACATCCTGATTATGTTGAGCTAGTGATGACAAACACATTGTGACTGAACCTGATTTCATGACTGTTGAGCAGTAAGGAGGAGAAGCGAGAGATTTATTAAATCAGTACAACATGAACGGACAGTGTACATCTTCATTGTGAAACTGAAGCTGTCAGAAATCTTGTGCATAAACACGGCAGCGCTGATCATTCACACAGACCTCTCATGATCTCTGAAGAGCTTTGAGAAAATAACATTCAGCGCTAATAAAAATCATGAAGGTTTTTCCAGTGATGCTGGAGAAGCAGGTCTCATGCACCCATTGTTTTCTAATTAGTCATTTGGCAGCCGTCTCTGTTTTAGTCTAGTGTTTGTTCAGTCATCTGAGCAGGTGTGCGCTAATCTAACGCTGAGCCTGACTCTCGGATGGTTTCAGCAGCATTTAGTCATTGACTGCACTTAATCTGCTGCTAAGACCCGTCCCGCTGGAGCCATTTCTGCAGGAACTAATGAAAGTCCTGAACTAACAAACCTCAGCGCTCACTTCAGCCCAAACACTGACAGATGTCTTAATATCACCTTCTTGTTCACAGTCCAGCTCAGTTTAATCTGGTTTACTTTTGGCCTCTCAGAGGAGCATTTGATTTGTTCAGAAGACTTCATGGTTTTCTCAGTTATATTTCGTTTACAGTAAGTATCAACTTTGTCTCAGATGTTCCTGCAGGTGTTAATAAAATAAAACAAATATTTACATTTTATTATTTTTTTATTTTTTATTTAATGTATTAAAAATTATTAAAAATGTAATGGTTCCCAGTTATATATCATTTAAAGGCACAGTAAGTGATTTCTGAGAAACGCTGTTGATATTTGAAATCACCAAAACAAACGCCCCTACCCAAAAGAATCACACCCCTATCTTGATAGCTCCACCCCCAATTCAGGAGCACACTGTGTGACACAGGCACCTCCCCCCTCATGAGTGGTCCCTGCTGATTGGCTACAAGTGTGTTTTTTGGTGCTCAGTCTGAACCAAGGGGTGGTTGATTATAATTTCACTTTTTTAACTTTACTTAGTGTGTAATGTTCCTGTTAGAGCAAAAACAACATCTGCAAAGTTACAATACTTTCTTTTACAGAAATTGCTTTTTAAGGACTTCAACAAACAGCTGGTAGGGACTACAACGAGCTTCTTCCCAGGTTGGTAACATCACTAACCCTAAAATTTACAGAAACCCTGCCCCCGAGAACACGCAACAAAGGGGGTGAGGCACTTTACACTTTAGAATGAGTGGTTGTAGTAGAGTGTTGTTATCATGCCGTCATTTTACTCCGGACTGCTTCACAAACGAGAATCAATTCAACACTGGATTTGCACAAAAGATTAACATGATAACACATGCTAGTCGATGAGTCGAATCAACTCCACAGCAACTACATAAATTTATCCACTAACCATTCAGAAATGTCCAGTTTCATTCTAAAAGTTGTAACTTCTTCCTGAGTCTCTCCATCAGTGTTTGAACAATGTAAGACTGAACACTGTTACTGACAATCATCATTTTGGGTGCGTGAGATTGTCCAGCTTTGTTGTTGTTGAGCAACCGAAGCCCGAGCTGTTAAAGCTCCGCCCTCTTCTGGAAAGGGGGCCGGGAGCAGCAGCTCATTTGCATTTAAAGGGACACACACAAACGACGTGTTTTTGCTAGCACCCAAATATGGGCAAATTTGACAAGCTATAATAAATGATCTGTGGGGTATTTTGAGCTGAAACTTCAGACCGTTGGTTTAAATTTTTAAAATAAATATTAAAACCCAGTGGTTGGGTTTGTCCATATTTGACCCAAACATGTGTTGAAACAAACCAGCATTTTATGAGTAAATTCTTAGAAACGTTGCTCTTTAAGTTTTGAGTGTTTAAGTTGGCACCAAAATGGTCAAAAATGGCACTTGAAGAAATCTCAATTGTCATTTTCCCTTCCTGAGCATATCCATGATCTACTGGAAGCCAATATTTCTGCAGCGATGGGAAGATGTATCTGTGGTTCTTATAATCGGTGATGTGCAGCGTGATCAATAGCAGAGTGTGAGCAGTGTGTGTG